>NC_060952.1:45708856-45744519 GCF_022045245.1 Lucilia cuprina | reverse complement strand
GTGGAAAGATAGTGTTCCTTTGAAAATGTTGAGCAGAATCAAGAGCAAAATCCCTATTTATTACCATGAAAATCTCAAAGCAAAAGGGGAGAAGCTATTTTATATTTACACGTTTTGTAAGTTTATACATATTTATATTTTATTGTAAATACTTTACACAAAATATATATATTTTCAAATACACATAATCCACAAATTGTTTTTCTATAAATAATATTTCAGTTGCTAATACCAATAATTTCAATCCAGATTACCAAATAATAATTAAAAATTTTTGTGTACACAATATATTCAGTAATACTAACCGAATTATACAATAATTACAATCGAATTTTGGGATAGTTGTTAGAACCGACTGAATTCGATTGGAAACAAATTCGGCTATCACAACGAATCTGTTTTCTCTGTGTGTTTATGAAAATGAGTACAAATTTTAGCGAAATTTTTTGCATTAAAGTAAGTACACCTTTTTACCAATACAATCGATCTGAATGAATAGATAGACTTGCGAAGAAACGGAACAAACGAACAGTGGCTTTACGTTACAACAAACTTCAAGTTCATCATTTACAGCTGGTGACAATTTTATGCGATTTGTACTGTGTTTTTAAAATATCACCAAAGGATTTTATTTTATGTACATTATTAACTTCTTATTTTACATTTACATTTACCTACATAGCCATACGTATATACACAGTTACTCATTATTATATATATAGTATACATATATGTATGTACACTTAGATAATCGTGCATGTACATAGTTTATACAAAAATATGATTTATTAAGTGTTAACAAAGAAATTTTAATCCATTGGCTACATTAACACATTTCATTTCTCATTTCATGGTGTGTCTCCTAGAGGAATAAATATCCACTTGTACAGTCACATGAACTTGCCGTAAATGACAGTTAGCAGGGTAACCAAAATATGCAAATGCATGTTTGTTGTACTGCGTCGTATGGACTTCTGAATAAAATATTTACATGTTTTAGAACAAATTAAGTACTTATTATGGAATCAATTTGTTTGCGCATATTTTTGCATGTTTTACCCATCATGATATTACATGATTTGATTTTAGTATTGGTTTTAAAATTTTTATTTATAAAAATTAAATTAAATAAATTTTATTTATAAAATTTTACAGCTTGTTAACAATTTATTTGATACAGCATTAAATTCCTGATCAGACATAAAACTGATAACTTTTATTTTCATGAGATCAATGAATATTTTTCGTTTAGAAACTAATAATGACATTCATTGCTTTCTACAACATTAATTAAAATGCTAAACTGTTATTTTAATTAGAGTACTTTGAATACAATTGAAAGGAATTCCTCATACTTTGCCGTTTGTCACATTTCGTTTGAAAAGTGGTTTCTTGATTTTCGATGACATGAAATACTGATGACGAGGGCATGGATTTCTATGCAAATGCGTGTTTTTAGTCATTAACTTACATAACTTTTAACTAGTTTTCTTTTCAAATCAATGAATTTGCTAGAAACTAATGGCATCGATTTGTTGTTGCATATTCTGTTATGAATGCATAAATTGTATATTTTCTATAAATTACATATATTTTTTTACAGCATATTTTGCATACTTTTTAATTTTTTTTTAACAAATTGTTTTGTTTTCTCTGTATTTCATATTTTTACAACAAATTTGGGAATTACATATTTAGATTTTTTTAAATAAATATCAACAAATTTCGTTTTAACAACAAAATACTAGGTTTCATGGAATACAATTTTACATAGATTTATTTAATTTTTAAAGCCAAACGATAAAATTCGGAAAAAATATAATCTATGCAAAAATACATTCATTCACTTAGAATTGCTATCAAACTTTCCACTTTCAGAAATTAAATATATACTACTAGATTTTTGTACCCGGCGTTGCCCGGGGTTTTAATTATATTTAAGTATTCTTCGCTTTCCCTTTCTTTTACATGTTTCAAAAAACTCTAAAGGTCTCCTTATAAAGAAATTCCTTATTTTCTATTATTTCCTAAATCTATGTTGAAAATATGAGTCCTCTAGAACATGTATTAAAAATAAATTATGCATAACCACTATTCTTTTTTAATGATGCTATGAAAAAACTTATTATATACTATCAAAAGTACTGAAAGCATAAAAGTACAAATTTTTCCGTTTTCCCCCTTTTGTCCTATTTTTGTTCCCTTATGGTAAAATTTTCACAACAGTACTATGCTAATTCATGAGCCATTAAAAAGCTTATTGGACTATATTTTGGCTTAAGTAAAAATAATTGATTTTATGCTCAAAAGTACTAATTCTGACCGCGTTTTACCCCCATTTTGCTATGTAGCTTATAACACCCTCCAAGGATAGAATATCTAAGTTCCAAATTTCAAGAAAATCGGTCTAGCCGTTTAGGAACAAACAAACGAACAGACTTACAAAGAGATTTATAATATATATTAGTATTTAAAGTTGTTTCTTAGTCTTTATATTTTTCATTCTCAAGGTCGTGGATCCGTTAAAATGGTATTTTAAAAAGATGACCTTAAAAACTTTTTACATATTAATTCATTATTAATGTACCTTCTATTACTTATCCATAACAAACAAATAAATTATTTAGGGTTTCAGTTTTTTTAATCGTAATGCATAGATAATATAACGATTCCAAAATATATATATGTAGACCTTTACAAATTATTACAAAAGGACTTTAGAACATCTATATTATACATTACTTAGTTCCAATGTTATTAACGTAAATAAAAATAAAAAATAGTTTTTCAACTCACAATGTTGGACCATTGTCATAGTGTAGTTGGACCAATGCAAATATACTTTTACCTGATTAAGGTACTTATTTCTCCACACATCACAATTTGCAAAAAATAAGTTTGTAATATAAGAGTGTTATTTATATAATCTAAATCGATTTTAAAATAAAGATCAAATGAGAAAAATATTAAATATTTGGAATGGATTTTCTAAAAACTCATGTTCCATCCGATATTGTGTTAGATGTTCATGTATATTATATTTTTATTAATATATCAATATAATATAATAAATAATTTAATAAACTTTTCATTGATATTTAACATGTAGTCAGGTTCCTATTTACGATTTTTTATAAAAAAGCGCTTTTTGTATATATATCTTTTTGATTTAGGACTTTTCTCATGAAATCCATTAGTTCCTTTAAGCGGTGACGATACAATTAATTATAGAAATTTTCTGATGTCTTTATCACTGTCATAAAATTGCTAAATGCTGTGCATAATTTACCTGTAAATTATTGTTTGATTGTGATTTTGTTTTTGCTTATCAATGCATTTCACATACGTCCAGTAGTCATTCATTTATTCGTTTTTTTATTTATTTATTCAGTCATACTTTACACATACAAACGTACTTAAACATTTGTATAGCATGATTATGTAGATATTCAGATATTATATTCCATAAAACCAATTTTGTAATAAAATTGCACGAGACTGAAAATTAAAATTGCATTTTAATAAGTTAATCCATGCGTGCGCGTATAACGATCAAAAATATGCAACAGCAAAAAAGCAATATCATTTGTATGTGTGATTGTATTTTATATTTTAATGAAAAAATAAGTATGTATAATGGCCATAATGAAAAATATCAACAATAACAACAACTACTGCAAAAGCAACAAAAACGAAATTTACTAACAACAAACAACTAAATAAAAAAATTCATTCAATTATTTGACCTCCTCGTTCATATATTTCTTTTTTCAAGCCTTCCGTACTTGGTGCGAGTAACTCGATTTTTGGCCTGTATTTTTCAATTTAATTCCAATGATTGTTGCCATTCGCACTCACGTATACATACATTTATTCATTCTCGCACTTTTATTTAAAGCATGTAGTGGTAACAACATTTACACCTTCACAGAACCCAACAGTACAGATTGACTTTCTCGAACTAGTGAAATTCACTTTTCATTCTATTGCAAATGACTGTGTAATAGATGTTTAAAGGTACATAAGAACATGTTTAAAGTATCTTTTTTTTAGTATACCTTTTGACATTATATTGACTTTTCTGTTTTGTATTACAACGAGTGTCAAACATATAAAATATTTTCAAAAATAATGCAAATTACTCCTTATGAAACTGCTGGTATGTATTGAAAATTTTTCACATATTTTTCAGAAGTATATTTGGAGTTGAATATGTGCATACTATGTATGTATATACATATATTTCGGTACGTACATTTTTCCATACATAGACGTATGAATATTGTAGTTGTAAAATAGTTACATGTATGTATGGGTAACGGTGTTTGGATGATGCTCTCCTTTTGATAATGATAATTGTTAATTGTCGAATGAATTGTTTTACTCGGTACACGGTTCAGCTCTCGAATATAAATTTGGTAATTGAATTATTAAATACAGTTAAACGATGTGAAATGAAAATAATACTCGCACCATTTAGTGAAAATATTTCTAATGGAATATTCAAATTGTTAAAATTGTGGTAAACTGTTAATAGATTTTTCATTTTTATTATTTTAAAGTATTATTGTTTTTATTATTTTTAAAATATTTTATATGTACATATATACGTATGTGAATTGAAATATTTATGTAAACATATATATGTATGTATACTTTCCATGTTTATTAAATTGTAGAAAATAAAATATTAAAAAAAACTTTGATCAAAGAAGTTAATTAAACTTATTTCTAATTAGAAAGCCAACATACTCTTTAACAGTTTCTATGTTAATGATGAATGAAATGTAATGACTAAATAATCTTTTAATTACTCAATTTTTTGTTTACTTGTAATAAAATTTTGAATTGTATACATTGTAGTTCGGTATTCTATTAAATCGATGAGAAGAAGTATAGATTGAAGACTTTTAACTCGTTTAAATTCCGTGGATCGTATTTATACTACTAAATTTTTACGGTACATAACTGAAGTACCGATAATGATTGTTAAAAGATTGAACTAAATATTTACAGAGATTTTTGCAGTAACTCATATCGAGTTACTGCAAAAATAAAATTTTATTAAATCGACATTTAAGTTTAAAAAATTCACAAAAAATTGGATTTCCTAATTTGTACTTAAAAAAAATTACAAAAAATAGGATTTCCTAAATTTGTACTTTAAACACGAAGCCAATGATAGATAACACAAGTAAAGTAGAAATCATTGTTTTAACAAAAAATGTGGCTTATCATGTAATTGCTTAACAATAATTTAATATTTTTTATTTTCAAAAATTATTATGTTCTTTAAACAAAAACTATATAAATATTAATTTCAAAACAAGTATGAATGTATAGTCGGGCATGGCCGACCATATAATACCCTACACCATGAGTATATTTTTAAAATTTTTATTTTTTATAAAGAAACTTTTTTGTTGAATATTACCATAATTCCAAAATATTTAAGCAATTTATTGATAAAAAAACTAAAATTTCTAAATAGGTTAAATATGGGCCGGTCCTCGGTAAATTTGGAAAAAGGATATATTTTTAAATAACAGTTAGTTTTGTTGAATTTCATTGCGATTCAAATGGTTACAAGTCAATTTTAGACGTTTATATACTTATATAAAATATACTTATATAAAACTTATTTCTGCCAATTTTTAGAGAGATAGTAGAATATTTGACGTAATTATGGCATAAAAAGTACAAATCGGGAGGTACGGTTGTATGGGGGCTCGGTGAAATATAGGACCGATTTCAACCATTTTCAATAGGCTGTATGTTACAAACATCAGCACAAACGTATAATACCCTCCCCACTATAGTGGTGTATGGTATAATGAGATTTATCTTTTTATATGAGAATAAAATTCGATAATGAAAGCAAAATTATTCCACAGTAAAAACAGGTCCTGATTCTATGATTCGGCATAGGCAAAAAATATTGTAGGTATAATGACAAAAAACATTTCATTGGTTTGGGTTTTGCATTGAATATTCTATTTAATATTTGTGATAATCATGCGTTTTTTTAGCATAGTTGATTTTCTGCTTCTTGATTATCGCTTTAAACATCTGAACTAATTTTAATCATCTTGGATTGATTAAAAAAATTTCAAGTCCATTCCTTAAAAAGGTTTCGATATGCAATTTTAATAAGCTAATGATTGTGACATGTTTTATAAAGACTATTGGATATGCTGCAATGTCTTTATTAATTTGATATAATTAATATGACTTTATATTGTGCATATAGTTTGAACTTTATATACAATTTTTTTGCGACATGAAAGATAATTTATAAACAAAGTTTATTGATGTTTTGCAATCGAACATTTTCCAAACAGCAAGAATTTGGTAAGCAACATAATTATAAATTAAATTATTTTTGTGTTCCAAAAAATTAAATCTATTGAGATTTTGACCAATATATATTTTTTTCATTGTATTATGATACTTGACTCACCCTATTTTATCACAGCAACATAAAAAATTATGAATTCCGCTTTCATCATTATAAAGGACTTTCTTATAAAGTGACAAAAATAGTTACAAAAAAAATAGTTACAAATAGTTTAAAAAGAAAAAGGGACATGACCTTTATATCGCCAATTTATCATAATACGTAAAAAATCTTTTTAGGGACAATATATATGATTTCAGGCAACTCAAAAAGCACATAAAATTGAATTGTGATGGTGGGTGGCTTATCGAGTTACTGCAATAAGCTATTCAATTTGTAAATTCAAATCAAATGCCCTTTAAAATTATATCAAAGGTTTCAAGTTTGTTAAAAAAATATAAAATACAAATTTCTATTTGTAAAATATCAACAAGTGTTTCTTTGCCAATAAAAACAACATCGTCAAGATACTTTATTTAATCTTTATATGTATACATAAGCGTGCACAAAATCACTCCAATATTTAAGTGTTTTTTTCTTTGTTCAATATTCTTAAGCTTTTATGGTGATATTTACGATTCCACTCTACTAAAAATCATGTTCCAAATTACATTGACTATTTAATAAACACAACAATTTTCATTAAGATATTTTTATGCACTACACAATGTTCAACAACAGCACAACCAACCGCACAATCACATTTTAGTTGGCAACTATTTTCCTTTTCCCCCACCGGCATATTTGCCATGAAGCAGAAAGTGGAATTGCAAAGAAACACACTTACCAAGATACATACTTTTCTCCATAAACTTATTATTGAATCACCGAAGAAATAAAAAAAAACGAAAAATAAACCTGCAACATCACCTTCTCAAAGACCACCACCATAGTAAATATTGGCATGAACACTTACACACACCCACTGTATTCTGATATGAAAACATACACACATCCTTAGCTTAATACATACATTTAGACAAACATCCTTACTGCAGACTCAGCCATACAATGTTGAAATCAAAAGTTTTTTCATTAAAGTATAAAAGCAACAACAAAGATACATACAGATACAAATACTAGTACAAAAAATAAGATTGCAAAGTTTATTTAGGTAGCAAATATTTTTACGAGCTCATTATGGGCCATTTCGGCGATTGTTGTGATCCTTTTATGCGCTTTCGAATGACTTTAAATGATTATGATGCTATTTTGTCTGTCGCCACTGAAACGCCCCGATGCACGTTAGTGGTTGTTGCTTTAGTTCTGCTAGAGAGTATATAAATGAATGAATGACAGACTGACAAACTGAACGGTTGTTGCTTATGTCGTTGTTATTTTTAGTGGTAGAATATGTATGAGGTCTACTCGAAAAGAAATTTAAAAAGTTGTGATTTCAAATGAGATTCTAAAAAATTTCTGCTTCTGATAGATTTTTTTGTGTTTAAAAATACTTCATATATCAAAACCACCCCTTCATGTCAATGCTATTAGTTTATTAGATGTATGTATTCATATAGAAATGTATATATTTCCCTACTTGGCATACGCACGCAGAGAATAAACATGATTGTGATAACCATGTTTTAAGAGCAATATATTATGGTTAAAATTATGATTGTAGTCTAAATATATTATGGTTATTGAAACAATTTTAAAATATCATATTATGATTAAAATGAGCTAAAATATTTTATAATATTATTTTTTATTTACCATAATATTGTTTGTTATACATGACTATATTATGATCAAAATGTCGTTAAAAAATATATATCGAAATCAGATTTATTTTGACTACTAAACCAGTAAAATTGCAGTTTCTAAAAAAGTAAAAACCTACATTAAACGATACGATTTACAAATTTGATTCGCAAACACATAACTACATTATTCAATTTCATTTCATTTATTTTCCAAAATATTCAATTTACATGTTTTCTTAAAACTAATAATCATGTTACATATATTCCGAGATACTAAGTATCCTCCATGGACTTTCAAACTTAAAACTACTTACAAATTTATAGCTATTACTAAATAATTATAATTCTAAATTAATTTTACATTTAATGTGTTTATTTCTATATATAATCCCTCAAAAAATGGAAGAAATGGACGCTCTCATTCTTACTTAAGACTAAAAAACAAAACTTAATACCTAATAAAGAAACATACATTATTCAACGCAAAGTGAAATACTTATACATATAATGTTGTAAACCAAATGAGAATTATTTCAACTCTTTTTATTCTCGCACACACACAAAATAATATATGTGAGGTGTATGGCTAAAGTTATTTTGTTGTTGTAGCAACAGAGTGAATCATACTCAAATTTATAATTACTATGAACATGAAAATGATTACAGTAACAACAATATTGTTTAAATAGAATTAAAATAATAATTATATGTTTTTGATAACAATATAGCCATAGTAACCATGTCGAACTATGTTTTTTCTCTGTGTGCGCTGAGGAGATAATGTGATCACAACTAAAGAGATTGACAGAATTTGGTACTGGTAGCGGGATTAATAGACTGTCCAGACATGACACTGATGTGGTAAACAGTTTAAACCAAATATATAAAATTTTGCATAATACGTTTAATACTGTAGTTTAAAAACATTTATCTTGATAACTCAGAGTCGATGCCAAATGCTCGATTTAAAAAACTTTTTAACTTTCCTTCGAATCAATAAGAGTACAAGATTTTTTAAGTTTGTGTGATTTTAAGTATGTATATGTATCAAAGCACGTTTGTATATATTTTAAGTTCTTTATAGTTCTTGTTCTGTTTAGTGTTGGTGTATGAAGGTGATGATGAGTGCGAGAACGAG
The DNA here is from genome assembly GCF_022045245.1 of Lucilia cuprina. NCBI lineage: Eukaryota > Metazoa > Arthropoda > Insecta > Diptera > Calliphoridae > Lucilia > Lucilia cuprina. The sequence continues at coordinate 45,735,278 of NC_060952.1, read as the reverse complement.
TGCTATGACGAAACCGATGGATGGCAGCATGTTATGGTGGGAAATGAGTCTGCTAAGCCACTACTTTCAGCTGGTGGCGGTGAAACTTTAGTTGCCAAAGCTTTTGTTAGTTGCTTATATTGTTTCTATTCCTATATGTTTTAGTTTTTCTTATTTCACATTGTGGCAAATGTCGCCAAGGATACAATTCAGCCAACCAACCATCTAACAAACAAACAACTAAATACTTTACAAATCCATATTTTAAGCATCCTGATAGTTTTTCTTTTGTATTCGTATAAGTTGCAGCAAAGTTTACGTTTTTAAAGGATGTGCGAATGTAGGAATGTTGATCTCACTCCTACTCCTTGCATTTCCTTTACACTATTTATTGTAAACATATTCCTCTTATTTTTTCGGTTTTTTCGAGTTATATTCTTTATATGTGGATTCTCGTATTGAATTTAAGTTAAAATGTGTGCAAGTTCTTTTATTATCCAAAAAAATTTCAACAAAAATATTGTTGTACGATGTTTATTTAAAAGGGATACAAAGTAAATTTCTTAAAATATCTTCTTTTTTCTTGGTTTACATGATAGTGTGTAGCAAATACAAACACTTGTGGTAGCAAAGTTTTATTTGGCTTGTTTATTGGTTATTTAACTCGGAAGCGACTTCATTAAAAATGGTCTAAGTTTGACAAATGGAACCTCACTGCAGTAATAAATATACAAACATAATTACATTTTTTATGTCAATTATTCAAACGATTTGAGTATAATATTTTTTAAAGTTTCCTTAGAAATTAAATAGAAAAAAAACAAATACCTTTGAAAGGCTCATCGAATTTTAGGTTAGTTATTCAGACTATTTTTATTAAATTTGTTTTAAAAGGACTCAAACAGTTTTTAAAGGGGCCAAAAAAATCCAAAATAATTTTGTGAATATTTTTATCACAATAAACAAAAAAATACAAATATTTTGACATCTATTACGATTAAGTTCATCGTAATGCTCTAGAAGTATGTTATTTGAATAAAAATAATTATTTTCCCCGTGGTAAGCTCAAAATTAAAAATTTTTAAGATCTACTTCGAAAAATTTGAATAACTGGAAACAGGGCCTTAAATTCCTGGTACGGCTTTAAATTTTTTATTTTTCTTGTATTTAGTTCGTCTAGAAACAAATTTCTACAATACTTAAAAAATATTTAAAAAAACAGAACGTATCAACACAAAGCAAAAAATATTTTGGGTTTGGAAGAAATAAATATAAATATACTGCATCCTTAACAGCTTCTTCTACAATACTTAAAAAAATCTTATAAAAAAGCAGAGCGTATCAATTCCCAGCAAAAAATACTCTGGGTTTGGAGGAAATAAATATAACTACTGCATCCTTAACAGCTTCTTCTGTTGCATCTTAAAATTATTGTCTTGCAAAAAAGATTTCGGAAGACATATATTCAGCAAATATTGTTTGTTTTTAGTATAAATACAAATAACTGTTTTCGAAACTCCTTCTTTGAATATAATTAAAAATATCTTCAGAGGATAGGATAAGAAATCATTTATAACTAATTTGTTTGATTTTCACACATAAGGAAAATATTTTTTAACAAACACTTTGTTGAAATAAATTTAATTTTCAGTAAATATTTTTACTGATTCAATAAATGTTTTTGTTTGAGTATTATGTTTATGTCAGCATATGGAAAAAAAAGCAATACAACAAGTTTTGGAATGTACTAAAACTGAAATGATATAATTCTTATTTGGTTTATAATATTAATGTATAAGTGTTTCACTTTTCACAGTACAACGTAATAGTTATGAAAATATGAAATAAAATTGTTGTATAAGTACTTTTTTAAAAATTTTTAATTTTATATAATTACTAAAATTTTTTAAATTCAATGTATATTATTTAACTAAATTTTTATAGATTCAATAAGAAATTTTGTGATTATTATTTCCAAAATACAATAAATAATTTGTTTCAGATAAAATATTTGCTTGAATTTCAATACTTATACCTTATGAATTTTTTGTTCGATTTTGAATTTCATTTTTTTCTGTGCATTTAGTATAATTCAATAAATATTTCAAAAATAATTTGTTTTGCAACGATTGTATTCTATCCTTAACCCTAGCCGGAAACCAAAAGTTATAAGTCCAAAAATTTGTCATTACACAAGTTTTAAATAAATGTTCCATATACATACATTTATTTAAAATGTTAACACTATTTTTTATTTATTGTATTTTTTAAATACATTTAACCGCTTTCGATCTATCAAAAAATGTTGATCAAATGTCGCAGATGAATGAGTTGAAATTTTAACAAAATAATTATTGCTGATTAGGTTATTCAAACGATTAATACTCGACCGATGAATCGATCAATTTTGACGATTAATCGCTTGAATAAATGAAAATAATAAACTGAATAATTTCTATCAATTAACCGATTTAGAAAAAAATACTATTAACAGTAAAATTACTTTATATTTTCGCAAAAATTTTCGATAGGATATCTATGAAAGGATGATATCGCCTTTACTTCAACAACTAGTTTTGAGGAACATAATTGAATACCCTAGTGTTAATCTTAAAATTTTCAAGCAAAGGTATGATATCATAATCTCAAATACATATAAATAAATTAAATAATAACTCAATAATACAATTTATTTCGAAAGCACTACAAAGGTTGGAAATAAAACCACCACATATACCTAAATTAAAAAGTATTAAATAATAACATACTTTTTAATTTAGGTATATGTGGTGGTTTTATTTCCAACCTTTGTAGTGCTTTCGAAATAAATTGTAATTTGTTTAATTTATTCATTTATTTGTCCATTACAATACAATTACAAATAATATTCTTACCTAATTTTCCGAGCAGGGTTACGATGACCACACACCCGTTGTAGTGTAGCAGACCAGAGTAACTTGTGGAAATGGAACCCACAACCTGACATGCTAGCACACTACCATCTACCACCATTTTTAAATTCTTTAAAAAAAATCTTTGCAGGAGAACCAAAACAAATTAAAATTCACATACAAAGTGGAAATTTTAGATCAATTTTCATGCAGTTTACATGAATTGCATCTCTAACGCAAATTTTATAACTTAAATTTTATAACTTTTCTACAAATATTTCTAAATATTAATACCGTAAAAGATTATAACAACTTTCTATTATAAACAATTACAATGCATTTGTAAATTTCCAAACGATTTGTTTAACAAAATCATTCAGTAAATTGCCAAATTTGTGTGTTCAGTCATTTCAAATAATTTTAAAATAAAATTAAAGCTTTTATTAATTAAATTTATTACCAATTTAAACGCAATAACAACACATTAATATCCAAATTAAATCGCAATTTATTATGAAAAAAAAATAAACGAATAAAATATAAGGAATTCACTTTGACTACATTCATTTAATCGCTGAAGGGGAATTTAAAAAAAAATCGAATGATTGACAGAAAAATCTATGTATATTTTTAACATGAATATAAATAAAATTCAGCGCAAAACTAGCGTACAATTTGTTTTGTATCGGACGAAAGAAAACCAATAACAATAGAAAAAAGCGGAGCACAATATACCTACGTAAAGTTGCAAACAAAGACAACAGCAACAACGAAAATAAAATGAAAAAAAGGAATAAAAGTTGAAACTGAAATTGTATTTATGGACAAATTTTCCTTTAGTTTATTTTCTTTCTTGTATAAATGTATCTACATTAATGAAATAAATAGAGAAAAACACTAGAAACAACAAATAAAATTAAAAAAAAACTAACAAAATATGAGCAGAATTTTGCTCATTTTTAAACAACACACCAAAAAAATAAGAGAGATGAATGTTTTCAGCTTTTTTCTTTCAGTTTTTTGCTCACATGGGTTTTGAAAAGGAAACAAAAACAACAACAACAACTAATAGCAATCATACGTACAATTTGGCCTATAAGAAAATTTCGCCCTCCCTCCATGATGAATTTTCCTTTCATACTTGTGTTGAATACACAAAAACAAAAAAACACACTCAAAATGAAAATATTTCACCCGCAAAGTAAAAATGAATGATTACGTACGAAGAGGCAGAGCGTAATTGTGAGATTGTGTGAATATGTTTAATGAGTGTGTTCGCTTGAGCTCGCAACATGTTGGACATCTTGTGCTTTGAGTGTTTTTTATATAGAAAAATGAACTTTTAGTTCATTTGAGATTTGAGTTTGTTTTGGTTTTGCTTCAGTAGGTTCGAATGCAATTTTGTTGATGAATGTTCTTCTTGTTAAATGTTGGAAATGCACTCTTCTGCGTGAATGTATGAGTGTTTCTGTGAGTTAGTAAGTATTTTGCTCATTTTTACGGTATGTTTTGTGCATTGTGCTGCTCTATTGTATGACTTTTATTGTCTTTAGTTTAGTGTTCAACTATAACGTGCCAGTTTTAAATCATTTTTTTCGTTTTTAAACACTCTAGTTTACTAAATTAAAAATAAACCTCCGTCCCGTGTAGCGATTCCAAACTTATAAAATGAACTATAAATAAATTTAAATGCCGTCGCTAAAGTTAATTAACCATTTATGGCGTTAAATTCAAAAGATTTATTAAAATTGTTTTAAAAAAGTCGTTTGTGGAGAAATATTAATTAATAAAAATTGGATGTTTATTTAGGAAACAAAATTAAATCTTAAATTATTTCTTCTTGTATTTTGAGTTATTATCTAATTCAAAGTAAAAAAAAAAAAATACTCCAATTCGGGAGTGTGGGCCTGTGTGAGTTTATAAAATACAATTTACTCTTCTATTTTAAAACGTTTGGAGTAAGAGTAAGAGTTTGTGATTGAGGTGGTGGTGGAGGTATGATTTGGAGTGACTCAGTTTGAAGTTAATAGTATTTTTAAGCCAGTTTTTGTTAATGTTGGATTGTTTATCGGTGAATTTGGTAAATTGTCTGCTGTGTGCTCTTTATATCTTTGCGGGTTGTGTGTGTTTTTCTCTTATTCAGTAACGTGTTTCTTTTGGGACGTACACATTTTCGTTATTTTGTTCCATACTTTTTTTGGGGGAGCTAAGCCTCCTTAGACCCAAAAATTTACTACGACTACTGCTCGAAGTTCTGCTGCTGATACTCTTTTGCTGACTACTGTGTATTGTGTGCTTTTTAGCTGTGCGCTATCACAATCATCGTCGTCGTCATCATCATCATCACTCACATAGATACACACACATATACTCAGTTACGGGTATACAACAACAGCAACACATTCATCCATCCATCCAACATTCTTCAGTCATAACACAACCAACAGCAAAACGGTGGATTATTCGTTCGATGGCAACGGTTTGGTTAACAGGCGCGCGCTTTCTTTTATTACAAAATTTTATCGCCAATTATTATTGTTATTTGAACAATTTGAAAACAAACAGTAAAAGTGTTGTGAGTCAGTCAGTGTGTGCTTGATAATAAACTATAACAATAAAGAACATTAAGAATCTCGTAAATATATCTCACTCGTATTTAACCCCCTTTTCCGATAAACACCGACAACAATCAAACATAGAATTGAAGTTAAAACAACCAACAACTAGTGGCTCATTCATTCATTCTTTTCACTGTCTTTCAACTCTTGATAACATGCTGCTGCTGCACTTCAATATCTTTATGATTATTTCGATGGTTTAGTCAGTTTGTCTACAACGGTCGTAATGAAAATATCAACCAAACAAACTACCAACAACTACTACCAATAACACGAACAACTACAGATACAAAAAAATAATAACAAGATATTACTTAGACGTTTTAAAATAGAACGTAAAGAAAGAAAAAAAAATAATAACAATAAAAACAAATAATTATCATAAAAAAATAATAATTATTAATTTTATTATTATAATAACAACAGCAGCAACAACGACAACGTAATCATTGGCAGTTATAACAATAACAACAAAATCTATTAAAATACTTGTATTATTATAATTATTATTACATTTTAAATGAATGTGTTTTTGGAAAAGTGAAACAAGTGACATCTTAAAATAAATCAATTTAAAAATAATATTAAACAAAATGTGCATATTAAACTGAAAACAAGTATACGATTTTTATAAAAAAATAATAATAAATATATGTATATTTTAAAAATAATTAAATTATTTTAAAAAATAAGAAGTGCAATAAGAAAATAAAACTAATAAAAAATAATTGTGACCTTAAATATTAAACTAACATTGAAAACCTATAACTATTAAACATAATGAAATTTAAAACAAACAAAATTTAAATAAAAATTTTAAAAATCTACCAACAAAATCCAGTGTTTAAAAAACAATAAAACAAACCAAAGTGGTTTTGTTTAAAAACCAACTGAAAGTTTAATTAAATAAAAAAATCTCCTTTTAAAGAAAACTTAAAGCCGCCAAAATTCTTACCACAAGCAGTATGAATTCATATTTTGAACAAGCTTCAGGCTTTTATGGCCATCCGCATCAAGCCACCGGCATGTCCATGGGCTCCAGTGCCCATCACGATCAGTCAGCCACCGCCGCAGCAGCTGCCTACAGAGGTTTCCCCCTCTCGCTAGGCATGACCCCCTATACCAATCACCATCTACAGCGCTCCACACAAGATTCACCCTACGATGCCAGCATTACAGCGGCCTGCAATAAAATTTATGGTGATGGCAGCCAGGCATACAAACAGGATTGTCTTAATATCAAAGCTGATTCCGTGAACGGTTACAAAGACATTTGGAATACAAGTTCGAATGGTGGAGCTGGCGGTGGCGGCGGTACTGGTGGTGGTGGCGGTGGTTCGGCCGGCTCAACAAATGCTTCAAACAATACCGCCAATGGAGGACAAAATTCAGCGGCCGGTGGTGGTATGCCAGTGAGACCGTCAGCATGTACACCCGATTCCCGGGTCGGTGGCTATTTGGATACATCGGGCGGTAGTCCGGTTAGTCATCGTGGCGGTAGCGCTGGAGGTGCCGGGTCGGGTGGGGTTGGCGGTGGTGGCGGCGGCGGTAGTGTTAGTCAGAGTGGTAATGTTGGCGGTGTGGGTGCGGCTGGCGGTGGTGCTGCTACAGCCTGGAATGCAAATTGTACAATTTCCGGAGCTGCAGCTGCACAAACAGCAAGTAGTTTACACCAGGCCAGCAATCACACATTTTATCCCTGGATGGCTATCGCAGGTGAGTGTTTTTTATTTTTTATAATTTTTAAAAAGTGTATTGTAAAGAATAATCGTGGATTCAAATAGATTTTTTTTAAGTTTAAATTAACAGAAGTTTCTTTAAAATTTTGATAGTATTTAAAAATGTTCAGTTCTTAAGAGTATTTATAATGTTTGTAAGTTTCATAAAATTTATTTTATTATTATACATTAAAATCCAAAATTTACAAAAATTATTTTGCTTGTATTATAATGATAAAATATGAACTCAAAAAAGTTTTAGACTTAAAATATAAATTGTTTATTTTATTCACTTAAATTAAATTTTTATTAGTTTTAAATGAATTTAATTGAGTTGTCGGGTGTTAATTAAAAATGCGTTTAATTTAATTTGGTTTCTACTCATTAATGACTAAATACATATTAAGAAGTTTATAAAATTGATTTTAGTTAAAAGTTTTTCTAAAAGTGGTATCTCTTTATAAAATTTACCTTCATAGCAAATAAAAATAAATCCCCATATTCATAAATGCCTAATAAAGTTGTTGATGTTTATTGTAGGAATGTTGTATGGAAAGTGTGAATTATAAACATAAAATAAACGATAAATATCGTTATGAATACGGGAAAAAGTCGTGACCGAACCCTGTTATTGACTGGAGAACATAAGCAAATCTATGAAAAAATGAAATTATTGAATAACTGAAGATAATTGTATTGCAAGTTTTAATATCGAGTTATTAAAAATAAATATTGTTTACGCATATTTTAATGTAAAATTGTGCATTGGAACACATTCCCACTAAAAATATTTTAAAAACAAAATGATAATATTGTTTGATAAAGTTTTTATTTTCTTATTATGCGGTTGTTTTCTCCAACCGCTATTAGTAAAATTATTATTAAGGTTTTATTTTCATTCTTTAGTTTTGTATCTGACTCTAAACAGATAAAAAGGCAAAATTGAAATGGCAATCAATCAAACAGGCCCCAGTAATACACACGCTACGCAATAACTTCAAGAAAACAAGATCAAAAAACAAAACAAATCATAAAAGAAAGAATTACAGACATGTATTTATTTATGAATATCAACACAACATTAAATCAATTACGTACATATTTACTTCTGATGTACTGAGGTCTTTAAAGTTTTATTGTCTTTTTGTTTTTCATGTTTATGCAAACAGTTACCAGATACTGGTAAAATAACGATATGGTTAAAAGTACATTAAACAATAATATATATTGATTTGGCAATTTTTTCTTACTTTTTTCACATTCTTTCTTATAAATCACATTTCAGTTAAATTTTATCAAAGCTTTTCCGAAAATTATATGTATTTATTATTAAACACCAACGTTTCGGTTATATATATATTAATTAGAACTCCAATGAAAAGGCCAAGAAGTAGCGGTGAAAGGGTACTGACTACTTGGAAAAAATATTCTAATGTTGTAGTAAAATGTGATTTTTGAAACAAAATAGATTCTCAATAAGAAATTGATTCCAAATTTGTATTGTTTTATTTTAATTCTAATCAAAATAATAAAATTCAAAAGCACAATTTCAATTAATTAAAAAATTACGCTTTAAAAATAGTAAAGCGCTAAAATTGTAATGATTTTTTACCACAAACTGTGCAAAAAGTTACTAAGCAATTTGTCTCATAATTTGTCACCCATTTGGTGTTTAGTTGTTTTAGCTTAAAAAAAAAGTGTGAAAAAATCAAGAATTATGACTTTTATTATCACATGAAGAGAAGTTATTACGACTACATAGTTAACACTACAGGATGTTTGAAATAGCAACAGCAACAACCTTTTGCAACATAGAAAATTAACAGAACGTAAAAATGAAACTGAAAAAAGTGTGTAAAAAATTGTAAAAACAATCCTTTTAATTTGGGAACATCAACAACCCGTTTACACAGCACATGAACAATATCGGGCTAACAGAGGAGCAGCAAATACTTGTACAATGTACATACACCTTAACCATCTGGCCTTTCTTTCATCCTTTATGATTATTTTTTTCATGTTTTTTACTTAATATTTTGTGAAATATTTCTAAAACTGCACTGCTTCACACTGGGTGCAAAAACTCATACATACTGGCAGACAGACGGACAAACGCATAGAACGGCAGACTTCTTTTTGGTTCTGGGTTACTTACAACCAATTTCAGTATGTTTTGTTTAGTAGTATTTAGCAGCGTCAATTAAACTCTGTGTAAAGAGTTTAAATTGTTGTTGCTAAATGTTTATTAACACCGCCGCTGCTTTAAAAACGTCACCGCATGAGCTGATTACAAAACTGACTTACAAAAGTAACTAACTACTTGACTACAATAATTGTTTAAATGCAAGTACAAAACACACTTTCTTACACAATTATGTAATTATTATATACTTTTTACAATTATTCTAACAATTGTCGCTTAAATTTTGTACACAGCAAGAGTTAACAGGCAACGTAGACCGACCGCACGAAGTCTTAGCCCGTTAAAGCAATGGACAAAAGGAAAAAATAGGATGCACACAACACTTTTGTTTCTTATTTTTAAACTCTTTCCATAAGCCGTACATAAGAAAATTATGAAATTATTTTTCCTTTTTGTATTTTCTTTAACAAAATAGTTTCCATTATTAATGGAATGTCACACATATTATAAAACTCTTTGAGATTTTTTTTGTAAAAAATTGTTTATTTAAAAAATCCTCCATTTTTGTTTTATAGAAATATTTTTCTATCTTTATATTTGATGTGACTAAAACAGAATCTCTCTTAAAATGTTATTTTTAATAAAGAAATATTTGAACACATTTAGACATAAATAAATGCGACATGACCCTTAAAGATCATCCACTATGTTGATAAGTTTTTTCTTTTTTGTTTCTGTTTGATAATTTTTTTTGAAAAGAAATGTATTTTTATTAAAATGTTTATAAGTATAGGAGAACTTTATAAATCCCTTAGCTGAATTTATTTATAATTAATACATTATAAATCCATAAATCTGTTAAAGAAAACTAAATTTGATTAGAAACTAATTAAAATGATATAGAGTTCTTAAAATAGTATTAATTTTATTTTATTCGTATACGAAATTCCATTCGTTTGTGGTGTAAAATGTTTATTGCTTTTTATAATAACTTTTTATTTTTCATTTTATGTAAAGTCTAACAAGTTAAATTTTTTAACAATGATAAATGTGAGAATTTTCTCTTTCTATAAACAAATGTACTTAATCATCAGATTTAATATTTTTAAAACACACCTTAAACACAAAACTTTGAAATAAATAAAAACTAAATAAAATCTATAATTTATTTAATTCTTTAGAATTTTTAAAAATATTTAATTTGTTGTCTTAAGCAAAAATTTATTTTTGTTGAACAAAAACATTCTATCAAAACAAGAACGGTAGACGTTTCCTTTTTAATTTATGAGCTACACTACAATGTTTTTTAACAGACTATATTTTTTAATTTTTTATGTAGTGTTGGGATTTTCACTTTTTTAAGCATATTGGACATACTTGTATGATTGGCCACCCACATGAAAAAATCCAAGAAATAAAGATGATGCTCTTTCTTTATTTAAACCATGTAGAAGATTGAAAAAAAACTAAAACCCCGTCATAATTTTATAGGGTATTAAATATATAAAAAATTCATGTGAAGTTTCACTTTAAAATTTATATATGAATTCTGAATTTTCTATTTAGTTTCTTTAAGTAATTAACAATTGCATTTTAACTATAGTCATATAAGATTTTCACCATTTCCGTGATACTGATCCAATTGGATTTTTCATATTTCTTTCTTGTCATAATTCTTATTAAGATTTTAATCTTACCTGTCATTAACTTGGCATCTTTTATGTTGTAATTCTTGTGTCTAACACTAGGAGGCGCATTATTTCCTTATGAGAGTTTTTAATGGTGAAGTAATCATACCTGTTAAAGATTTTAGATCGTAAGTTCTTAAATAGATCCTATTCACCACCACTATTACCTTTTCATAATACTTTATATTTTCATAACTACATGTATTGCTATCTCTTTTTAACTTTGTATTTATTAGTACTGGTTTTCTTGAGGGTTGCTAAAGATTTTACCATTTTATCTTGTCATTTCTTACTGAACCCTGCCAGATATTCTAAGGAATTAACAATTTGTGAAGCAAAGAGAACCTGTTTCGGTTATAAAAATATCAAGTATTTGCGTAATTATAAAACCTAACTACATAATTACTAATTTTTGTTTTCAATTTTTAGATTGTGTTTGTAACACCCAAAACTATTGGTCCTACACCCTCCATAAAGTATACCACTCCATAAAGTATACCACTCGGCTCAGAATCATTTTCTGAATTGATTTAGCTATGTCCGTCCGTTCGGCCGTCTGTCTGTGTGTCCTTGTAAATCTACAGATTTTGGCACATACTCTTTATTGAAAATGGGTGAAATTACACGATTAATTTTGTTAAGCCTGTATCAAAATTTATAAATTACTTTTTACAAAAATTATATTTTCTACAAGGGTACTTTTGTAAAAAGTATGCAAACAAATCCATAATAAAGGTAAAAAGGAAATTAAATGATCTATTATTTAAAAATAATCCACATTTTGAACATACTCACTATTGTGGGGTCCGACGAGAGTATAAGTTTTACAGTTTTTGGCTCTGGTATAGAAAAACTGTTTCAACATCCCCCAGATCTGTATCTAAATGTGCCATGACTCAGAAATACTTTAAAAAAATTTATTTCTATGGAAATGTAATTAGAAAAAAGTGGAATATTTATAATAATATAACAAAAACAATATTATTTAATTTAAAAAATCTCAATTCTTTTTAAATACTTTTTTTAATTATTTAAAAAAGTGTGTAAAAAATATTGTTCATTATATTAAATTATTTAATTTAAAAATCTCAATTCTTTTTTTTTTGTTAAAGATTTAAAAAAAATTAAAAAAAGTAACATTTCATAAAATTATTCATTACATTAATTACAAAACCGTTTATTTTACAAAACTATATAAAATATTACAAATAGTAGTTATTTTGTTAATTTTTAAATTGCTTAATATTTCAACAAGCAGAGGTAATCAAGCAAATTATTCAAAAAAAAAAAATAAAAAAACTAGAACATCTGTCTGTTATTCATTGAGAAACTAAAAAGAGAAAAAACAACTTTAAATGACCATAAATTATTTTAGAAAAAGGTGCGTTGATAAAACCAACAAGAAAAACTTAAATTAAATGTAAAAATACCAAAACATAAATAATTTCTTAGTTGTTTTTTATAAATATTCATATTTTTCTATGATTTGAATATACCATTTCGTTGTTGTGTTTTTGAATATAAATAATAAATTAATTTCTATTTTTTTTAATGTCAGTTTAAACAAAAACATACATTTAAAATTATTCAACAAGGTTTAAACCAGTATAATAAGAAAGAAACAATAAAATCATACAGTTTATAAATGAAAAGTGGTTTTACTTATATTTCTTTAATCAAAATTTGTTTGGCAAAGAGTGCGTCAAACTAAATGGTAAAAAAATTAAACTTCTGCCGCAGCCATCTGATCTTCACCAACGTAATAAAAATTTACAAAATACACAATGAAAAAAATACAGAAATGATGAATATTGAAAAGGTTGGTCTAAATAGCGCAAAACGTAAAGTGAAGTATAATGGAATTTGTTACGTTACTTGGCGGATACTATTTATACCTTCTCTACCCCCTATAAATGTTTGCAGCACACGTTCATACAATTTACAGTTAAGCCTCTAAATGCAAATAAAAAAATGCCTAGGTTGTAATACTTCTTTGTGAGCCGTTCACTTAGTCTCTGGTGTCTCAGTTAGTTCATTTTAAATTTTGTATACAAACTAAAAAATATCCACCATAATAATATTACGTTGGAAACAGTATTTTGCAGCCACTTTGGTTGTGTTATTAATGTGAGAATTTTAAAATTTATTAGTTTCACTGATACTTTGATTTTCTGATTCTTATCAACTTCTTTTTGCCTTGTGATGCGGTCGGTCGATCGGTCGTTCTGTCGGCCGGCCGGTACCTTGTCTTGTTTTCATTATTCTTTATTTCATTTCATTTTTTGTATTATAGGTACATATATATTTTTCCTCTCTTTGTATTATGTTTTACATACTAAATGATTAAGAAACAACAGAATAAGTAAAATTAAATTTAAATTTTATTAAAATATTGAAAAATTAAAAGATGGAACGGAAAGAGGGGGAGCAAAAGAGAAATGAAACTGTAAAACAACGTAAAAAGTAAAAAGTAAAAAGTAAAAAGTTATGAGCCAAAATTTCAGACTACTTCGAAAAAAATTACATTTTTTCGTAATTCTTAAGTAGTTTTCTCAGAGACTACAAAAAATAATTCGATGAATTTTGTCAGGGATTAAGTATGTTTAAAATAATAGCAATTTTTCATGGCCATTCATATAATGAAAAATATTCCCGGAAATAAGTTTATTCTTAATAACTCCCTCAAATGTTTCGGTATCAGCAGAAAATTTTGTACATGTAAATATAATATGAATACAAATCATAGGGTCATAGCTCTATAGGTCCACTTCCGAAAATCAATTAAATCCATTGAGTTATAAAGTTATTGCGATACAATTCGACTTGAGTATGTTGTCTACATATAAACCATTCTACCAATTTTTTTACGGATCGGTCTATTATTGGTCAAGGCTCCCATAAAAGGGAGTTAGTAACCTCTCTACGGAAACAAGTCCACATCTTCATTTATTTTTTCTTAATTATGCATAATTTCAGACTTATTTGTCACTGTGCGCATTTATTGAATTTTGCAATACGATCGGCAGTTCAAATTCATTGAATTTATGTTTGTTTTTTTATTTTTTTATATTCAATATGTTCTTTGTTGCTTGTCGTTTTGCCTAAATTTGTTTGAAATTTGTTCTTTGAGGTCTTAAATTATGTCCTGAAGGCTTTTAAGTCATTATCGTTAAATTTCAACATAAATTTTCCAAATATTTGTTTGCCTGGTGATTTAGTGATTTATTTTTTAACAGATTTTTTTCTGTTTTGTGCTAAAAATAAGAAATATTAAACAAACTCATTAAGGAAAAATCTTGCTCGAAAATAACAGCAATAAAAAATCTAGTAACAATAACTTTTTTCCGTAAAAATATGACCTTGAAAATAATATTTTCTAATATTTTGCACGTACTAAAAATAATCATAATTTTCACACACAAGTAGATACTCTGATGTTGTTATTGTTTTTCTTTCTACAAATAGATCAATTTGAGCATACAAATTTGTATCTTTTCTTTGATTTGACTTTAAAGGTTAAGTGAGGTTGCGTCACTAAATTGTTACTCACCGAGACTGAGATAAAAGTATTTTTTAGGTAACAAGAAGAATTATGGTTTATTAGTTTGTTTTGTTTGTTAGAAAGAGAAGAAAAAGCAAAAAAAAAAAACATTTTAAAGATATATGTAGGTATATGCGACTTAAAGATAATTTAGAAGAACAAAAGCAGATGAAGATGATGGTGATGAGGAAACCTGTTGTGAAGTCACCTAATTTCGATAATTATGAGTGGGTTTTGGATTTTTGTTTTGTTTTGTTACGTGAAATTTATTTTATAAATTTCAAACGGAAATTCTACAAATTTAGACAAAAATATTAAAGACAAAGAAAAAAGTAAATACAAATTCAAATTATGTGGTTCTAGCACGTTTTGCATATTTTCATAGAGGACAGAGTTCAAAATACTAAAGTACTACAATTTAATTATTTCAAGGTTATACAACTACAAAAGAGATCCCTGTACTTCAACTTGTGATGTCGTTATTTTGTTAAATCGTCTCTGACTTGGTCATTGAGTACTGCCGTATCTGCTGTAGATTATTGAAAACAATTTTGTTTTTATTTAATAATTTATATTTTAACTTCAGAATATTCTTTAATTTATTTCAGCCCACTGTATTTTGGGCATTTGGTCAGTGGGTAAATTGAATTCATTGCATTATTAAAAATATTCACAGAATACTTATACATTAAACTTAATCGAAATTTTATTTTTGTTTTTATCATAATAAAATTTATCAACATTACTAAAATGTATTTGAAGTGAATACCACTATTAATATGTAAGATATATGCGAAATATATGAATTTTATGTAAATTAAATAATTTAATTGAAAAAATATTAAAATATAAGGATGCCGACAAGATCGTGACCTTATAACAAATTTATAAAAGAAAAACTTTAAAAGAGAAACTGAAATTTATCTTTACATAATCAAGAATATTATAAAAATGATTACGCTTTTATACACACATATGAAAACTGGAAATTATAAAATTAGTTTGCTTAAAATAAATGTATAGTTTTGTGATCCTGATGTCTTTAATAAATTTTACTTTTTTTATTTTAAATTTTTGTATACACTATTGCAAATTCCATCTGATCTGATAAACATTTAACAACTATAATCATATGATTTTTTTAACAATAAAATTATGTGTGGCTTGTATCATTTCAGTCGGAAATGAACTTTAAATTACGCACATGGTTAACCCATGTTGTATTAATTTAATAATAATTTCAGTTTTAAACTCAACACGCAACTGCAAAAGTAACTTTTTATTAATTTAACGAAGTGTAACCAACTAAATGTGTGTTACAATTACAAACATTTATTTTAACTTGTTTATCACTATATTAATAAAAACAAGACGAGGTTTTATTAATTTAGAAAAATGTAGACGCATTATGATTTATTAGCAACGAAAATAGTTGTTAATTGTTTTCACTGATCTAATTACGAAAAAGTTGGTTAAATAATTATAGAAAATGCTAACATATTCATACATATGTATGTATGATTAATTGAAATGTATAAAATCTATTTGAAAGAAAAAGTGTAAACAAAGTAAAATACTTTTTAAACTTTTTTTAATGGATAAGACATATCCCGGTATATATCTAAAAATAGCTAATCAGGTTTAATATATTTTTTACATTTGAGAGGATATAATTTGGCTCACTATATAAATTAAGAACAATTCTTTAGAATTTGATTCTAAAATATTTTCATACATTTTTTGTAATTTTGAAACTTTTTTTCTTTTAAGTATCGTTTATTTTGGAAATATTTGATCTGTGTGTTGTATGGTATAGAAATACCTATACATTTTTGATCTTCAATATTATGAATTATTAATAATAAATAAATCATTATTAAAATCAAAATATGCATATTTACACAAAACACTGAAGACAGACATGTACTGCTAATTCTACTTGTTGTTCCATTTTTTGTGTTTAAGAAAAAAATACGAACCAAAACACATATTAATTTTTATTTATTTTGAAACGATTTAAAAATTCTTCTCTTTTTATGCAGTTGAATAATTCTTGTACTTTTTATACCCTACGCCGTTTGTTCTGATGTTTATTACACCCAAAAATATTAATCCTACATCGACACAGATTCTGAGCCGATTGGCTCAGCTCATTTAGCTATGTCCATCCATCCGTATTAAAATTAAGGAAATTTGGCACATGCTCTTCTGTTGGCAAAAGGACGAAGCCTATTGGCTAAAATCAGTCCATTAATACCCCTCAAATTGAGATTTTGTACACATATATATGTTAAAAGTTTTTGTACATTTCAAAGTTTGAATAATACAGCAATTTTTTTTTGTAAAGAAAATTGACCCTATCCCCCATTCAAAGTCTCCTTCAGAAAATGACTTTAAGGTTAAAATTCACATACAAACTCTAGTATATAACTATAATGTAGACGTAAATACCTCTATCAAAATTTATGAGGGTTATATGGGGCTCCTGCCCCATATAACCCCTCTTTTAGACAATCACGTTTTTATCAACAATTGTAAAAATTTTTTTGACTTAAGGTAAAATTAAATGTTTTACTTTAATCTACATTTTAACATAATCACTAGTGTAGGGTATCATGATCGACTATATACTCTTACTTATTTAGATTTTTGTTGTTTTTTCTTGCTTTATGAGAATTGTTTAGTGTTAGGCGCTCGCTCGCAAATGACAATAATGATTTGTTGTTTTATAATATACAATAACACTGTGCTGATATACAAAAGAAAATTAAGCAGATTTCAATGCAGCGAAGTGCTAAAAAAGAGAATCAGAAGAAGTGAATCTATAGAATTTTGCCTACTATATACCTTAAAGAATAACAATTGGTTTAGAAACCGAATAGATCTTTGGAACTTATAGTAATGTATGTTAAATATACCAGTATGTCCACAAAAATATTCTGAACTGAAACATTGTTATATTGTTTTAAGTGACGCTGTCTATTTTTATAAATCTCTCCACTAAAATTAGTTTTCTCATTCAGAAAATCAGTTTTTGATCAATAAAATAATTTTTATATAACTAGTGGTGAAGGGTGTCATATACCCGATTGTACTTTCTTACTTATTTTATTAATATATTTTCTGCGCAAGAATTAAAAAAAGTACTTCCAAAAAATCACATTTGTCACCACTTCAAAAGTAGCCTTAAAAATGATTTACATTGTGTGGAAATGATGTTTAATGATATCTGATGTTGAAGGGAAATGTTAATGTTAATATTTATGGAGCCTTTTTTTGATAAAATGAAAATATTTTAAACAAATAACATATGAAAGCTTCAGACTATAATATATTATCCTAATTTACAATAATTTGTTTAAGTACCATGATTTTAATTTAAGTATTAAAGTTATTAATTGAAATTTATGTAATAGTGATTATGAACTTGAAATCGAATAAGAAGGGCAAACCAGTGTTAAAATTACCTCTTTCATACCTATGGGTTTGACAATTTTCCTAAATAAAAAATAATAATTTGTCTTTAAAAATAACAAAGCAAAAAACAAAAAGCGTCTTCTTTTAATAAACAAAACCATTTGAAGCCAGTTTCTTCTTTTTATTCAAAAATAAACATTAGACAATAACAATTATGAATAATTTACTAATTTGATAGCAAAAATTAAATATTGTGGCTTTAAACAATAAAAAACATGATTTGCATTAAGTTTTGGGATAACAATTAAGATTTTTATCTCATCTTCTTTTACTGCTATTTAAAAATTTTTAAGATTTATTTATTCGGTGTTCGGTTTCTAATCTAACAACAACCATAAGAAACCCAAATAAAACAAAAAATTGTTTTTTATTGTTCTTTCTTGGGTTCATCTTCCACTAAAACTCAAAAAGAGAGGAAGCGAGAAATCTCTAAAATAAACAAACCCGTATAAAAATATCTGTTAGTGTACTAATAAATTTAATAAATTTTATGTGTGTAAATTTTAAACAAATTATATTTGATTATAAACTTAATCTCATCATCTGCATTAAAGTGATGTACTTTTGCCTGCCACTTGCTGCTGCTCATTTTTCTTCTTGCTATATGTATGTACATACTTGAAGATATAAATGAGTACCGGGTATATATCTATCTATCTGCATTTATGGCAGTTATAACATCATGTTTCATCTCTTAATGGGGTGCTTCACAACAAATGTTTGCACAAAATCTCAAAATAAAAAAATATATATAAAAATCAAAAAACTATAAACTTAATGGGAACTTTATGCATTCGCCTACGGGGCGTTGTATTTAAAACCATATAAATTTTAACACCAGATAATGATAACACAGCAGCAACACTATACTAACATTTTACATTCATCCATAAGATACAAATTGAAATGAGTTGCCGTTTTTTTTAGTTAGTGTTCGCTGTTATTCATAGGTGTTTGGTTGGAAATTTGTTAGTTTTTCATTTATGTAGCTGAGAAAAAAGCAAAACAGAAAGCTCCCTTTATTATTGTTGTTGCTGTCGTTTTATTTATATAAATTTTGCGTTTGTTTACTTTCATTTACGCCAGTATAATATTTTATAATTTTTGTTTTTCCAAGAGAATATTTTGTATTTTCTACTAGTATGAATTTAATTTATCTACAACTACTAGTAACCAAAAACGATATTTAAACGCATACTCTAAAACAGACACTTGAAATAATGAACTCTTTGCAATTTGCATTAGAATTGGGAAAAATGTAACTTCATTTAATTCCTTTAATTGTAAGTCATCTTTTCAAAATATATATAAGTAAAAAAACGTTTATTGGTTTCTGAGGTTTTCGAAAAATGTTCCATTTATATTATCATTATCTAAAATTCTCCATTTGTGTAATTTTTCGATAAATTTGCGATCTATGAAAAACATATTAATATATGGCTTCAAATCACATAAGTAAGTATATGTAGTTGTTTAAAGGTTATATCTTGTATATTTAAGAATGCATTCCTTATAATCTTTTAGTGGGTAATAGACACCATCAAACAAAAGAAATACATACATATATAAATTGGAGTGTAGTTCTTTTACACCAGTATTTTTCATTTTTCGAATATATGTACATGAACATACGTATGTATGTGTGTTTGTGAATGAATAAGTGTATATGTGTGAAAATTACGTTTATTCAGGCGCCAGACTCAGCCAGGCGCGCATATTTAAATACACACGTGGTTTATCGCCAACATTAAATCATATTTTTATACCTTCTTCTGCTGCTTTAACTTATTTAGTTGCTCTTGCTTCTGCTGCCTGCCACAACTTGTTCTATAAAAATTTCTTCAGCTTTTTTTCAGTTTTATTTTCAACATTCTCTTGTTTATACTGTTGTTTTCCAAAGTATAGTTCTTGTTTGTCCCACTGTTTGGTTACCGGTGGCATTTTGATTGTTTACATTTTGCACATTTTATGTTTTTTATTGTTTTTTTAGTAGTTGTTGTTTCGAATTTTTATATAAACACACGCTTATGTTGAACAGTGTTAAAATTAAATAAAAAGATGAACAAAACAAACAAAACATTGTTAAAATAAACAAAATATAAAATCGTTTAGTTAATTTTAATAAAAAGGGGAAATGAGAGTAATTGTAATAAAGCACAATTAAACATTTAATAAAAAACAAATACTTTTAAAACGTATACAAATTTGACAAAATTTAGGATTTATCGATCATATCTTTGTTATTTTAAATTTAATTAAATATTTTTAATAATTTATATAAATAGTTGTTTTCTAATGAGTTCTTTATTTTATTTTAACAGGTAAGATAAGATCTGATTTAACACAATATGGCGGCATATCACCAGACATGGGTAAGAAATTTTCCACATTTTATTTTCCAAATTTTAGATCTAGTTGCTAAAACACTAATCAATTATTGTAATAAAACAAATTTGTAAACTAAACAAAGTCTAAAAATACTTAAAGAAAATCAACAAAAAAATTAAAACGTTTAAAATAAAACTAACAAAATCATTTAACTACTGTTATGAAAAACCAGAAGCAACTATTTAATCAGGCACAATAAACACCTCTTTATGTTTTATTATTTTTTATTTTATTTCTTACAACTTTGCTGCTACTTGGCATCTTATAATAATATGGGTGTCTTAAAGTTTAAATTACCTTGATAATGATTTTAAACTGTTAAAGTTTTAATGCTTTTACACAAGAAATACTATTTCAAATTTGTGTTCTCGAACTTTGAGAACAATGTATGTGAATTTAACAATCTGTTAAGAATTTCCTTGTGAAGTTGACTACCAACCAACCACACAGATTTATGTGCTTATGCGGTCAGTTAGTTAAGCTCACTACTAGAATCAGAATCATTTACAGCTGCAGTTTGTTGTTGGCCATCACTACCACTAGATCATGCTCGAGTCCCTGACGATAGTGTATTCTGCCAGACCATATCCATAAGTGTGGAAATGATTGATCTTTGTTGTTTTCTTTAAGTTTATTCCGTTTTTACGCCGCTTTTAAGTTTTTCTTCTCTTACGTTTTTTTCTTTTGTTATTGAGATTTTTCTATAGATTCTAAAGACTGATTAAACTTATTATTTAAAAAGTGATTTAAAGTATACGTTTAGTCTGCCACTCACTCCAACCATCAATATATACCATTTGTTCCTCTCTTACGTCCTTTGTACTGTTTAAACCGTTTAGTCTGCCACTCACTCCAACCATCAATATATACCATTTGTTCCTCTCTTACGTCCTTTGTACTGTTTAAACCGTGATTATCAACAAAGTTACAGCTGCTTTGAGGTGACCAGCTTGTGGTTCTTTTTATATATTTTCATTTGTTTATTTTTTTCAAAACGTTATTTATTATATTTTTTATAATTATTTATAAAAGGTTATCAATCATTTAGAAATGTGGTGATAAGTATGTTTTAATAAAATTATAATTACCAATTTGTATTGTAAATTAAAGCAAAATATAATTATTTTACACATTGTTGGCGATAGAAATGAACCGAAAAAGAAATCAAATTAATGAAAAATGGAAAATTTTATTTAAATTGTATAAAATAATAAACAAACATGGACTATAATAATAATATCAAACAATAAAATGTTGAACAGATAACTTTTCCTTATAAAAACATGTTCACCAAATTTCTTAACTGTAAAGGTAATTCAAGTACTAAAACCTTAAAAAAAGAAAACTAAAATTGACCTAATTATGACTTGCTTAACTGAAATTAAATCCAAAATTACAATCACATTTTTAGTCATGAACATAAATAGATCATATGCAACATGCTGCAAACCGAAAAACCGTACATAATCACAGATTTTATTATTGAAAATTTCTGTAATATTCATTCACCTTCATTGTACTGGATACATTTGGTAGCTTAGTAAAACAAAGCTACATGAAATATAAAATCCCAAAGATCGACACCTGATCTTCGTCGGTAAATGTTGTAGCATTTGTTGGTGTTTTTATTATGGTTCCTGTTGTTGAATCTATAGGCATATGGCAACATAAGTACATACATGTATTTAGCGTTATGGCTATAATATAAAGGCAAAGCAAGCAACACGGCTATAAAGCTGTTGTAATAAACTTTAGATTTAATTGCCAAACAAATCTATATGACCGAACTAAACTGAACGGAACCAAACTGATTCGAACAGTGACCACCAGCGTCAAGTGCAGTTTATGCACATTTTTTTAGTTTTTTTGTGGCTAATTTAATATGTTGTAATCTCAGAAACTATTACATTTATATTTGTATGTCTGTCTGCTTTTATTTACAGTAGCAGTTGCTGTAAAAACGTTAACATGCTGATGACATTAAACATGACAATATGATTATTTTTCTTTTGCATTTTTCTTCTCACACTCACCCTATTTTTTTCTAAAGCATAATCTTATTGTATGCTTAATAATTAAAATTGATTTTATTTTTTATTAAATAGTTATAAAAAACAATTAAATGAAAAACATTTTTAGAGGACATTGTGTTTGATTGCCACCTTTGGGCTTCCGTTTAATGTGTGTTTTTGTTTTTAATTTAATTTAATAAATGCTTGGTTGCACATACATACTTGTGGCATGTGAGTAAACTTGAAAACACGATATTTTGTTGGATATTTATAAATAAAAATAGGGGTTTTTTTTAATTTCTATAATTCATTCCCGCAAAGAAAATTTTATGCAGAAGAAATGAGTGGTAAAAATACAACAACAATAAAATCAGCCCCAATACAGACAATATTGTAGCAATTATTATTATTAATAATTAATTACACACATAACTATGATTACGCACTGAGCAATAAATAAATTTTAGAAGTTTTATGTTTCTGATTCCAATACATAAGATTTTCAAAAAATCTTTGCTTCAGGAATAGGGCAGAAAAAACAGCTAACCGTGCATGCAATATTTGTGTTGTTTTCTTTTTGGCGGATGGTTGTTATACATACGTATCTGCAACTTATAAAAAACACTTGTTGTTTTGTATCGGTTGACTTTTGTGGCAATATAGTTACTAAAGTAACCTGCCACCACAACGAAAAAAAAAACTATACACTGCCACAATTACAAATACAATTGTTACTGCAACTTGCACTCGTCATATGTATGTATTTAGTTGCTTTTTTCTCTTTAGCGTTAAAAAATAGTAGTTATTATTCTAAAATGTGTAATAATAAATTCATATTCAAATCGTTAATTGAATATTATTTTCTTTTCAGTTGCATTCACAGTAGGAGATCAAAACTTAGGCTTTGTTGTAGAAAAATTTGTTTGTGTGTGTATGCAAATTATGTTAGCAACAAAAACTGGGTGGATCTAACAATGAATACTTTTGATTAGCTTAAAAGTATAATTATAAACAACACCATTCCTAATATAACAAACTAAGTATGTGTGACATTTTATGAATAAAATGTTTAATTAAATGTAAATCTATAATATGGAGTAAAATTTGTATTTGATTATTTTAACCTTTAACTTAAGCTTTTAACAATTTGTTAATCAAAAATTCTATAATTCTTATAATTTTTCTAACATTTTCTCTTTAATTTTTTTATTTACAATTCAACAATTCCCACAAAAATCAGGTCACTAGAACACATTAATTCAAATGTACACACACAATATTTATGAATGATTTTATGTACATATGTCTGCGAGAAACGTACATATTTTGGACTTTAAATATGTTTTGGATTTTTATTTATTCTTTTTCAACATTAAACCCCTTTTGAATGTTAATACTGCATAAATAACCACCATTAGTAATTTCCTTTGTTAAATACAGTTTAACAAAAAACAGGAGCCAAAAATATGAATAAGGATTTTAGAACCCCTTCAATAAAAAACCCAAAATTTCAGTGTAAATACTCACTCTAAAGTGGTTGACAACACATAGAAAAATAAATAATAAAAAATGAATATAAAACCAAAATTGTTGTTATTAAACATTTTATAAGTGTTGTTCTTGTGTTATATAATTTCCATAATTCATATTCATACACACATTTACTTATACATGAAAGGGTTTTTTGGACTAAAAGGACTTGCAGACGACCAAGGATATTATAAGAAAAAACACAAAAAATAACAATTCAAAAAGTAAGGATGGCCTCAGTAGAGAGACATGTTACCAGACAGTAGAACAGACGGACAAACTAACAGTTGGACACAGATAGATGTGGCCAAAACAAAAGCACCTGCAATACGACAAAAATTCTATATTTGAAAAAAAGTACATGCAACACACTCATACACATTTTATACCACGTATATACTTATACTACTAGTAATATTCATTTAACATACTCATTCATGTAAATGCGACAAAATTCTCTGGATTTCTGTTCTTTTTCCTATACGTTTTTTATTATTTTTATTTTTTTGCATTTGGCTTAGTTGGGGAGTTACACTGTAACTGTAACACAATGTTAAAAAAGTGAGTAAATAAAAATCCAGCATATGTAAACAATTATTTGCAAGGACAACAATAGAATAATGTAAATAAAGGAAAGGCAACAGCAAAGTTAATTATTTATGAAATATTAAAAATAAATAATAGAACAATGAACTTTTTAAATATTAAGGAGAACAATTAATTATTAAAATTAACCAAGTTGCTCTACTGACACAAGTTATGCGGCAGATAAAACTAATTAACAATTATCAATTATAAGGACTTTAAAATACATGCCTAATTTCTTAAGCCCACGTATTTTAAGGAAAATGACAAAAAACAGTGTAACGGCATGGTGGCAACATGTATACAACTAATAAACAGGCAACTACGACATACATACATACATGCCACCGCCAACCACCACCAGCAGCAACATCATAATCATAATCATTCTCACAATTATTATTATCATCGTACTCATCATCTTCAACAGCAGAATTATTTGGACCATTTTTGCTATTGCTGCTGCTGATGTTGTTGTTAGTTGGAGTAACAAAAATAAAAAACAACCATAAACCGGACACATATTTGATTTTACACACTTCACAATGGTTAACTGGGGAGCATTTTGTATTTTAAGTGGTCTTAACAGCTCATAAAATGTTCAGACATCCAACACATACTCAACCGTCGTACACCATCCAGCAAAAACCAAAAAATAACAAAAAAACAAGTAAGAAATTTAGTCGGGCGAGGCCGACCATATTATACCCTACACCTGTTACAAAAATAACAAGTGATTTGGTTTTATAATAAAGCATTTAAGTTGAATTGAAGGGGGCTTTTTATAGGGGCTAGGTCCAATGAGGCCCTATAATTATAAAGTTATCAAGGCTAGTATAGGTTTTGCAGCTTTTTTGTCGAGATAGGAATATATTAAACATAATAAAGAACTTAAAAGCTGTATTCGGCGGGTTCAGTTGTATGGGGGCTAGGAGAAATAATGGACCGATCTTAACCATTTTCAATAGGCTTTGTCTACGGTATCATTTAAGATCATGTACAAAATTTCATTAAATTATCTTCAAAATTGCGACCTGTAGTTTGATTACAAGGTTTACATGGACGGACGGACATAGCTAAATCGACTTACAAAATGATTCTGAGCCGATGGGTATGCTATAAGGTGGGTCTATGACCAATATTATTGTGCGTTACAGACATCAGCACAAACCCAATATATCTTCCCCACTTAAGTGGTGTAGGGTATAAAAATACTCATTCATACTTGTATCATCATCAGGCCATGAATATGTTTTCCAACACCAACTAACAGTTTAGTTTCTTTTTTGGGTATTTCTTTTTTAAAATGTATAAATATTTGGGACAACATCGTCATATTATAAACTTACACTTTTTTGTATCTCCTTTACTTTTCTCACTATTACCAAATATCGTGTTTTACACCCTCAGTATTTTATTTTCTTCATTGTTTGTTGGCTGAGCAGCGACAAGAGGGGAGTTATTCTGTATGTAAAAATATGCAAAAAAGAGTTTGTGGTCAAAATCAATTAATAATTTAATAATTCCTTTAGGTTATGATCTTTCGTCTGAGAAAATGATTAAATCGAAATATATAACTTTCTTTTTTTAATTTAAAATATTTAAATTAACAGGGTTTTATGTAGGTGAAAAAGTAATTCAATTATTTATTTATTCAATTAATGTAGTTTTGTACCATTTATTTCTAGTTTTAGAAATAGCTTTTAATTTTATTTTTAATACCTTTCAGTTTATATATTCAAAAATTGTTCAAACATATTTGAACATAGTTTTAAATCTTATTTTGGTGCATGGGTTTGGTCATAAAAACTATTCGATTAGTTCACTTGAGTTACAAATAAATATTTATCGC
>NC_060952.1:45622990-45708756 GCF_022045245.1 Lucilia cuprina | reverse complement strand
TAAATTTAGTGTTATTCAAGATTCGTAAGAGTGCTTTACAACCACTCGCAGTCTTGTAACATTCACCGGTAAATTTTGTATTTTTACTTAATACAATTTTTACAAAAATAGATTATAAATGTCGCATTATTACGATTTAATAGCACATTTTCGCAGGCATCTTATGTAATGCAAACGACAGTTTGATAAATCAAATGTCTCATCTTTTCTTTAATTAATCGCTTGTGTTTTGACGTTCAAATTGTATTTAACCATTTAATTAATAGACTATTTAATATTTATATTGTTTATTTGAAAAAAAAATTAGTAGCTGTTTAAAATTCACAAATCTGTTTGTTTTAAGGATTTTCTTGTTTGAAAATAAACATGCAATTTGGTAAACATTTGCTCACGTGTTTTTTCTATTTTTGTTTTTAGTGGCCG
This sequence comes from Lucilia cuprina, assembly GCF_022045245.1. Classification (NCBI taxonomy): domain Eukaryota; kingdom Metazoa; phylum Arthropoda; class Insecta; order Diptera; family Calliphoridae; genus Lucilia; species Lucilia cuprina. The sequence continues at coordinate 45,708,333 of NC_060952.1, read as the reverse complement.
TAAACACAAAGTCGAAAAAATAAACAGCAAAAAGAAAGAAAATCGCTAATTGATTTTAGCATTTAATAAATCATAAATATTAAATGTGTATTTTAAGACTAAGCAAACCACAATGCAACAGTGCCGATGTTTATCTGTAATTTGATTGTCGTCTAACATGAAAGCTCAAATTGTACTCACATGTAGGCATGTATGTATATACATATGTTTGCTGCAATTTACAAACATAGTGTGTATTGCACACATATACTGGCTACAAACAAATACCGCAGAGACATCATGACTGCAGCCGTAATTAAACTACTATGAAAATATGCTTTTTTTCTCTTCTTAAATTTTTAACCATAATTTTTATTTATTTCACACACTGTTCTGTAGTTTTCCTGTTCTCTTTTATTTTTATTTAAGCTTTTATTGTTTTCTTTTTTTATATTTTAGTTGTTTGGCTTTGCTGTAGGTATGCAATTAGTCAATTTATTTGAAAATTTATTAACTGCCAAAAAATATTTTGTTAGCCAACAGTTTTTGTGTTATACCACCATACACCAACATCGTCATCACCATCGTTTGCCTCGGATTGTTCTGTTTTTATTAACAAAAAGCAAAAGGCCAACTTTGAATTTGTGTAAGAATAAATAAAAAACGGCAAATTTGTTTGAGAACAAAATGTTTTTTTTTCAATGCAAAAAGTGTTTTAATTTCAATGCGTAAATATGTGCATAAATATCTATGTATATCGAGTTGAAATGAAGTGTGTGTGATGTTGTTTTGTTTGCAATGCCGGCGGTAAATTTAAATTTTTACTCTCGTTGTTTGCAACACAGAAGCGCTTACACTGGCCATGCTTTATAATCTGCCACCACTCAATTCACTCTACTGAAGTTTTCATTTGTGTTTTCTTTCGGCAGTTGTTTTCATAGTACAAAAGATACAAAAAGAAATCAAAATTTTGTGTTCATTTTCTGTTCTGTAGGAAGAGAGGAAATGTTGTGATGAACAACAAATATCATAAAACATTAAAAATGAAAATAATTCAATAAAATAAAACCACAAAACTTTGTTGGCAGGCAAACTTTTAATACCAAAAAACTGCAAGATGCATTTCAAATTTCCTTTTCCGTTTTGTTGTTTTCTTCAAAGTAAGGGAAATGTATATAAATTATAAAATTTGTTATCATAGAATTCTTGTTGTTGAAAATTGGCGCTAAAAGAACAAAGAATTTAAACTAGGTTATCTATTTCGAAGATATTTTGAGTTTCATAAATATATACATACATACGTACACACATACTAATAAATTATGAGTTTTCTACATGTTTTTATCTCATTCCAAAGGATTTTTTTTCATCTTTTACTTTTTATATTTCTCTCCGACATAAATGATTAATTAGTTTTACCTTAAATATGTATGTATGTATATGAGTAAGAGTGTGCTGCCATTATTATGGGAGAGTTAAAAAAACAGCTGATTTAATCTGTGCTCTTTTTATGATTTATTTAATTATTTTTTATTAATGTATGATTAGATATTTGTGTCAAAACACCGTACATTATTGCCAAAATGTACAAATGTACATACAAGAGTGGGAAAGAACTGAAACTGAAATGTTGTTGACTTTGTTTCCATTTTGAATTATGTTTTGACAGGTAACACACAAACCGCCACAACAACACTACGACATAATAATGAAGAAGAACAAGCACACCATTTGACAGCATAAGAAAAAAACTCATGAGTTAGATAATCATCAGGTAAATAATTTTTGGACAAGTGTTGAATCGTATACTTTTCTCTTTGTTCTCTTTCTTGTTATCATAACTCTCGCTCTCCTGATAAATATCATTAATCATCTTGTGTGTTTTATGTATGTGTGTCTTTTTCGTTCAGAAACTCACCTCATCTTTAGTTGTTCACCTTTTTTGTTTCACTCACCTGTTTATCGTTTACGATATTAACATCGTGGTACATAACAGAAATCTTATTGGATTTAATAATTTGATTGGTATTTTTATGATTGATTATGACACCTTTAAGATCTTTAATATTTTCTTAATAGATTTTAAAAGGAAAATATTAAGCGGAAGTTAAATTTGTTAAGATATAAAGGACATCAGATGAAACAAAATCAAGTTGGAAGTTTAAAAAAAAAAAAATTATGGGTTACGCTTTAATTATACTTTAAGCCATATTAGCACAAACGTTTCTTGGACTTGTTTATTCTCATTTAGTACAATGATATCATATAAGGCCAATATAGTTTTTTAACAAATCAACTTTTATAACCAAGAGTACCTATAGTATTTCCATTTTAATTTCTTTTAATCTATAACTTCCTAAAACCCTCATTAACATCTTTGTAAGCACCAAGAATTAAAATCTATTTTATTGTTGTAAAATTCCAAGCCTGCTTATATTTTGATTCTTTTTCTACGGTTGCTGTTGATTTTCTTGTTATCTTCATCATTTATATTTCTTTTCCTTTGTTCTGGTCTTGATCATATTGCAAAAAATAATATTCTTCTGACAAGTAAACCACAACAACAACAAACACTTTATTTGAACACACAAAAAACCAAAACAAAAAAAAAACACAAAATTATAACGATGAAGCCAGGAGTCCATGTGGTCACATCTCAAAACCCATTCAACTTACTTCTTAGTTAGATGAGGACGACACATTGAACAGAAAAAAGTCTGAAGCAGAAAAGGCATTCAAAACACCAGCTAAACAAAAACTGACAGCAACAAAATTGAGTTAGTTAACAGTTTTATATGCGTTTATGCTGATTTTTAACAGAGATTTAACCACGCATAAGAATTCCTTAACAAAATCTTTTTTGTTCATTTTTTCCAACTCTGTTGTCATTTAAAAAGGAGATTCCAGTATTCTTCCTTAAAGTTGTTATGAAAAAACAGGGGTAAATGGGGAAGAGGTAAATCAAAAAGAAAGAAACAAATAAAAAATCTTAAGTAACTGAAAAGGGTGTCATTTTAGTTCAACACGACAAAAAACTACAATCGAATAAAACTCAAAATAGTCTTAGTCCATTTATGAAAATAAAACCAATCATTTGTGAAAGCATCACAAATTTTTTAAAATACATATCGTATTTATTTTGGCCTTTGCTTTTTTTTTATTTTTCATTTATAAAAATGTTTCCTTTCATTAGATTTTAGATTTTTTAAATGCTCAATATTGTCCATATGGACTTGGTCCATTTCGTCGCAAAAGGTTTTATCTCAATGCAGCTTTGTATAAGTATTTCTTTATGCTTTATTATTGTAGCTTGCAGCACGCATGTCACTTAAGATAATTTTTTGTTGTACGAGTAGTTATTTTCGATTGCTTTTATTATTGTTGTTGCGGTTTAATGTTGGTTGTTGCCTGCTCATGTCCAAAGCAAGTAGCTTCATTTTCATATGGCCTAAAAGCACAAAAACAACAAAACACACAGAGATACTCATGTTGTAAGACTTATAAGAAATGACACATTTTTGACATCCATGTGACTTTAAAGTTGAAAATTGTTAATTTTCATTTAATAAGTCCAGCATGAGGTGTCCCTTAGTCAGTTTCAAACAAGAGTGAAAAAAATATTTGAATTTTATTTTTGTTTTGTGCGACATATTCAAAAGTCTTGACCATAATTTTAATTTCATTGCCAAAAGTGTCATGTTACGAAGATTTATATTCAACTGTCTTGTTGAGCTGTCTTAAAAAAAAACTTCTACATTCTACACCATGTTCTTCTTTATTTGGCCCTCGCTGGCTAACGAAACACGCCCAAATAAAAATATTTAAAAAACAAATATATTTTTTTTTATTTTCAACAAAAAACTATAAAAAAATTAAGTTTGTCTTTTTAGGGGGATTTTTAAACAGGTTTCGTTTGTGTTTTTGAATTACATATTTGTTAGTTTTGCTTTATTATTAACTAAACATATTTGATATTAAGTATTAAGAAATGATTTACATTCTTATCACTTTTACTTGACAAAAAGGATACTACACTCCAGACTCAGGCCCAATCACTATTCATGCTCTCAGTCTGTGTCTGTATTGTTTATTATGGTTAAGAGTCAATTCTTTAGATTTATTATCTTTTGGATTTTCACAGAATTCATTCACACTCGTTTTATGGACATTTTGTTGGTTTGCATTGAATTGACACTCAGGTATTTTGAAAATTTCACACTTTCTTTGGACATTCTTGAAGTGATAGCAGAGTTGGGTACATTTAAATTTTAAATTTTTTTTCTGAATTAACATTAACTTCTTCTATAGTTTTATTTTTCATATGAAATACACGCACGCACTTGTTTTGCTGACATTTTTCTATGTGAATGTATAGAAAGGGTATGTACATACATATGTATGTATGTAGTTGTATTGAGTCACCATTGCCACACACTATTTCTATGTTAAACTATTACAATGACAACATATGTGTCTTGCTGGATCCCTGACTGTATGGATGGGCTGCTTGGTTGGTAGTTTGTTTGGTTGGTTGGGTGACTGGCTAGATGACAGTCTTTAGTATTTTATGGGTATAGTGGCATGTTAAAACAAGATTTATTACCATCGTATATCCACTACTTACAAACACGCTTGCAGATAGATACTCTTTCAAAGATATTACACTACACATACGTAGAAATACACATGTTTCTTTACTATAAAGTGTATTTCACGAATGTTTACAAAAAAGTGTCAAAGTGAAACAAAAGTAGTCACGTTGCAGCTAAACGCCAGGGGTTAAGGAGACACCATTTTTCTGGGGACTTATTTCCCTAATCTGAGATTTTATTAAAATATATATTAATATATATATATTCCCTAAGCAGTGGCGTTGTTTTGGCTTTCAATTAATAAAATTTACTTTTACTTAGTTTAATTTTTAATTTAGCCAACAACCTTCACTTTTCATTATGTCAAATTCTAAAAGAAATGACAGATGTCATTTTATACACATACATTCATATAACATTTTATGTTAGTACTTATGTATAATTCTTTAGCTCTCGCTTGTTTAACATTCTACAAATGTCATTTTTTTTTTGATATAAATGCGGATTGTTTTTGCAATTGTCACTTTATAAACAAAAAACACAATGTTGACATAAACTGTCACTTGTTTTACAAGCAGCCAGCCAGGCAGTCATTCCATCTGTTAGGCGTTCAAATAAACTAAACAATAAAAATCAAATTTAATATTCATGCCTATTTCAATCTAAAACAAAAATGTTTATACAAAATTTTGAAAATATTTGAAAACTTTTCTAAGTTACCGGTACTGCACTCATGGCTTAATATACTTTTATATGTACTTACACCAACAATCGCAATAACTATGTTTGCAACAAATAAGACATTTGTTTAGTTTTTTCTTCATTTTTATTTTTTTGCTTTTAAATATTATTATCATGCAACGCACGTCAAAATGTTAAACGCCTCTATTCGTTAAAGATAACTTCATAATATATCATGTTAAGTAGGCGCTAGTCCAAATTGTTTAGTTTCTTTATTATTTAATATAAAATGACTTCATGATCAAATTGCAAATGCTGTACAACAATATTCTTTCTACAAAGACTTATGTAATCTTGTTGTAGCAGCAGAAATCCAAGCGGTAGTGAAGTTTGAAAAAGAAAATCTTAATCTTAAATGAACGTGTGTTAAAAAAAATATAATTTTATATATAGCTTAAAAAAATGAATTAAATCGATAGCAAATGTGGCCTTCTGTGGGAATTCAAATTTGTTATAATAAATGCTTAAATACAAGTAAAACGACGAGGGGAATTAAGATAATTTTAATAATTTTACTCCTCACGCCCACTTTGGAAGATTTTCTATTATAAAATTACTTTGTCGATTGTGTCTTTGTGTTCCAATTATAAATGGCCCATATTATTCAAATATCTTATTAAAGTTTAACTGAATTACGTTTAAACTCCAAAGAGCAAGAAAAAATACGCAGAATTGATTTATCATAAAGACCTGATATTGCTTGTTGTTGTGACAACATGTCATTCAAATTGTTTTTGGGGGAATATTAACGTAGCATATAAAACGTTGGTCAACAACTGCAACAACAACAAACAAGTCGCAATTGTTATGTGTGTCAGTTGAACCATGAACGTTGTACCGCCTACAAGTTGTTGCATTAATAAAAAGCAACTAAAGCACACTTCTGTTGCAACAAAGTGCTGGCTAAATGCATGCTTCATCGTCATACATATACACGCACGCACACGATGTGGTTGATGATGCTGAATGTGTAAAGTAAATTGAATTGAATATGATGATCATAATGCAAAACAGTAAATACATCTCATGTTGGACTTCCCATATTAAAGTTTAAATATGTATATCTGTAAGTGTGTCAATGTTTGTCTGCCTGTGGTTGACGATGTATTTAAGCTTTTATTTCCAGAGCAACAAAAACTTGTCGTTTTGGTTAAAATTGCTACTGCAACTGATGATGACAATGATGAGGTTGAACATCAAGCCATGATGTGTTCATATCCTTTTTTATATATTTTTTGTACTGTTGACATTAACAAACAAAATTAAAAGAAAATTAAATACTTGTTGTTGTAACGATTATATGTATGTTGTACTTTTTTGTTGGACATTTAACCGTTAATGAGGTGTTTAATGGTTTTGTAAGTGATTTTTAAAAACCAACACTTTTTACTTACTTATTTTTAAAAGTTTATCATACTTTTGTATAAAAAAAATATGAACATGAATTCTTTAATACTGACATCAGTATTATACATGTATGAACGCAACCAGATTGTTGCATTTGAATTGCATTTACACTCACTAAAAGGAAATAATTCGAACTCTGCATAAATGTCCTGGCCGGTTCAGAAAAGCCACCAAAACTCAACCACCCTAAAATGCAGTTAGTTGGCTATATTTGTAATTCTACAAATATTCTTCACTCATAGTTTTCCTCCCTACACTTTTATCATATGTAGAGTTAACCACCCTTAAATTCAATTTTATATGTGTTTGTGCACGATATTTTTTCTTTAGTGCGCAAAGTATTCTGTTTAAAACACAATGGTTCGTTTATGCATCATGGCTGCACCTGTCGGCCATAATTGTAGTATGGTAGTAGCATGGCTCGTTATTATTTTTGTACACACACTCTCCCATGCCAATGTTCACAAAAACTATACATACTGGTCAATCTGTAGGTGTAACAGATTTTAGCTAAGCAATTATTTTGTCTGATTGAATAAGTGTGTGTCTGTCTTTTAACACTACCATCCTCCGGTTCCGTTATTATATCCTTCCTATTTCCTTCACTGCTTTTTTATATTTCTATAAATCTAAGGATTTATTTTTTCCAATTTTATATTTAAATATGATAATAAAAGTTTGAGGTTATAAATTAACCCATTGACAAATGAAAATATTGCTTGTTAATTGATCAAAGTCCATACAGTATGTTTATACAAACATATGAACGTATGTATGTACATATATATTTAAATATTTTATAATAAACTCTTACAGACTACAGTAATTTAAACAAACATACAAACCCAGTACACAGTGCTCAAAATTAATCAGCCCCATTGCAGAAATAGTGCACTTTAACTTATGTGGGGGGTAGGTATAGAAATGTGCTATAAATTCGAATAAATTTAATATTTAATTTAAAATATTTTAATTCTTTTTTAAAGTTATATGTAATTTCTGTTAATTTTCAACAGAATAGGGCAGCAGCTACTTACACAGCTTACATTTATTAAAAATCTATGAGTATGAGATGTGTAACAAATGTTGGACTATCACAGCCATAAACAAATACTCTACATATAAATACACAAACATACTGTGTATTTGGAAATAAATGTTTATTTTTGAACCGATTGCTAAAATTTAATTATATTTTACTTAACATACATATGCTAAAATGTAAAAACTCGCACATACAGATTTAAATAAACTTACATATATTGACACAAACACCAAATTTATACATGCATTTGTATACATATTTGTACATATTTATATGTATAAAAGTGTGTGAGTTTGTCTATAATGTATGATAACTAAGAATGTTTATTTAATATTTATATTTACGTACTTAAACTTGGGTTTTAGTATTCGATTGCACTTTGCCTTTTACCACAAACAATACTAGTAGACCGACCAAATAAAAAAATACATATACATACTAAAGCCCTTACATACATAGATACGCTTACACATTTGCTAATTTTCCAGCGGTTTTCTAAGGTGTATAGAGTCTCCTTATAATGAAGTTCTAATTGTTTGAGTTTTACTTTTCAATTGTTTGACATGTTTGTACTCTTTGTAATGCAGAAGCTAAAGCTAATTGTTTTAGTATTTCTAAGTAACCCAGAAAGAATACTTTAAGTATTAACCCCAATATTGAACTGCAGGGTGTTTAAATGTAACATATATGTATACATACATATAGTTTATTCTTACCATTCTTACGAACATCATTACTCTTCTTTTACTAAACATAGCCGGTATTTTGTGTACTCTACATAAACTACATGCTGTAAAATATGTATGTACAAACAAACATGGGTGTCTAAATTAACGGCCTTCGGATTAAACGAATTTAAAAACTATTATTTGATAAATATCAATCAATATCTTAATAAAATTTTTGAAAATAACGTAACCTCTATTAACAAGTAAAGTAAGCTATAAAGAGACTTTAAAATAGTAATTATATTATGTCAATTAAATGTAAAATTCTTTTGAATTATATAATTTTTTATTTGCCGTTAATTTAGTTAGCAATGTTTAAGTATTAGTTAGTAAACTGTTTATAATTGAAGTTCCATATAAACACCTACATTAGGGTGTGTTTGTCATTTTCCAAATAACATTTTGATTAGTGATAATTGTTATAAAAAACACTTTCAATATTATTTCTGAATTTGAGTTTAGTTTCATTTAAATCCAAATTAAAATTAATAAAATTTTACTCAATAACCTTATCTTGCATGTAGCGAAAAAAAAACCCTAATACTACTTACTGTTTAAACTTCTTTACTATTATAGTTTGTTTGTAAAGTGTAGTATCAACAACCAAGCAAACTATTTGCCAGTACTATTCTGGTACTACACTACTGCATTGCATTTTACTCACTGAATACTCGTATTTTATGTCGAATGGTTTAAATTTATTGTTATTGAAATACAATTGCAAAATTAACTGTCAATGTGTAGAGTTTCTATGTATTTATGAACATTTGAGTTGGGGTTTATTGGAGATACTGACTGCAACAACACGACAGTACAAGCGAGAAATAAACAAGAGTGTGTAGCATGAATGCATGTGTTTGTTTAAGTATGGATCTACGTAAGGGAGTTTGTGTCATTTAGAATATACATACGTATCTAGATAGTACCGTTAAGGTCAAAAGTAAACAAAACAAAAGCAAATACAAAAAACAACAATACATAATGTAAAAACGACTTATATTTGCAAAAGAGTTATTTTAAGATTTTCTTTTAAAAAGCTGAACAAAATTATCAAAGACAAATTTTTCTTTATAATTTAAAATATTGAAACTTAAATTGTGTAAAGACATAAAATGTACTTACATATGAATATAATTAAGGTTGTTTTTATAGTAAAACATTTTTAATCATTAAAAGCAATTAAGAATCTTTGGTGTTTGAAAGTTTGTAAGAAATATTTTATGCAAATTTTGCGCTTTTTTTAATTATTCAAAATTCAACATATGTTACCTTAGAGTTTTTGTCTACATAAATAATAATTTTTCGAATTTAAGCCATACGAAAACAAATTGTTTTAAAGAATATGCTTTTAATATCATCATAAAACCACTGCTACTGTAAATAAATAAAATACACTTAAAGAAATAATGATTTATGGATATGTATTATTAAAAATCTCAAAGATTCGCCAAAAAATAACATATCTAAGCACAACAACAGGAACATAATGCTAATCTAATAACTTTTAAAATGTCAGAAAATTTATTTGTTTTAAACGGTCTAAAATGTGAGAAAAACATACAAACATAAGCAGGGAAGAGAAAAGAAATTGTAAAGAAATCAGCAAGAACATAAACGTGGGTATAAAGAAGAAAATAATTTGCAACGCAAAAAATTCTAAAAAAGAACACCACGATGAAGTACTATCAAGGTATCTTTAAATATATTTTAGTGCAACTATAACACAAACAACACACAAAACGAAAAAGGAACAACAAAAAAAAAAAAAAAAAACAAAAAAGAACATGCGTCAGGTGTGCACATTTTATAAAGTTTTAAATAATAGCACAATCTTATATTTTCCTACCTTATGCATACTACCTGCCACATCTTAAAGAAAAAAGTTTAGGAACTCAACATACTAAAGAAATATTCAACCACCCCCTATGCCACCGTTTTTGTCTTAAGTGAAGCATGTAAAATTTACATAAATTTCAAGTAAAAACAAAATGTTGGCTTAAAGCTCATACTTTTTTCTAATTTGGGGTTTCTTTTTGGAGTTTGATAAATGTTTTAAGAAATTACCGTTTTTTATGTCTTATTGATGCTTTTAATTCCTATTTAGATTTATTTACAGAAATGTTTAGCATTTATTTTAAAATTTATTTTTGGTTTTTAATGTTTATGACCATCTTTAATAAATATTTTCGGGATGGCACCATTTATATGCAAATAAATCACTAACGTTCAGCCATAAGTCGCACGATTTAAATTCTATACATTCATTCATATATAAATATGTACATATATATGTATATACAAACACATGTTTGTATCTATGCGGTACTTCAATGTAATAAACTCATAGTCATACTGTTGGCAGAGTTTAAAGTAATTTTTTCACTCTAGTTAAAAATCTAAAAAATAAAAAGATTTTGAATTTCTATAAAGTTAATAAAGTTTTTATGGACTAACTTTGCTTGAATAAAATAATTAAAAAAGCTTTAGTGCTAAAAAAATATCATGATATAATATTTGGTCAAATATATCAAATATATAGAAACTATATAGAAATATATCGAAACTATTTAAATGCATTAGTTTCTTTAATTCATTAGAAAGCAGAAAGCGTTTTTCGTTAATTAAGTAGCCTCAAAGCCAGAAAAAATATGTATAAACATTTTTTATATTACTATAGAACGCAACCATATTATTTAAAATCCAACCTTAACGGAATAGCCGCAAACAAGTATTTGTTTGTCATAATAATTTTTTATGTTTGACAAATAATTGATTTTAGGTTATGACAACAATAAAATACAATTATATAAAATATATTTTCACAAATATCCGATATTCTTAATAATGATTTGATACTTTAAAACATTTACAGTATGTGTATGAGGCTAGAACCAAAATGTACATATATACATAAAAACGTACCTATGCAGTCTCATATTTTACAGCTCACACTATTTGTCATGAGTTTTTTTAAGAACTTTTTTTCCTTGATTTTAAATGATGCAGTAGTAAAAGGCCGACTTTTTTGCAAAATTTATTTTAATTTTTTTTTTGCATTTTTTGGGGCAAACATCACACACATTTAAATAAATACACAAATGTGCATATGTGTAACAGTTTTATATACATATGTATGTATGTATGTATGTATGTATGTATGTATGTATGTATGTATGTATGTATGTATGTATGTATGTATGTATGTATGTATGTATGTATGTATGTATGTATGTATGTATGTATGTACATATATTTTTTTTCATATGGCAGCATGTCATACATATTATGCTGCCGTGTGATATTTTATAATGAAAATCCCTTTTTCCATTGCTGTTGTATGCTTAAAAATTTATCAGCAGCAAGTCATGCTGTGAAAATGCACAATTTTCACATTTTTACTAAATTTATAACATTGGCTTCGAAATGTATGCATAAATTCGCCAATGAAATGCCAATAAATAAATTAAAGTAATAACCTGTCTACAATATTAAAAAAAATACAAACACACATTATTCACAAAAATACACATACATACATGTATGTATGTATTAATGCATGCGTAAAATAATATTAAGGTGGTAGCAGGATATTTGTAGTGTTATATTTCCCCCTTCCAACAAAAACAAAAAATACAGCAGGAATAAGGAGTAAATAAATAAACATTTGTTGTACCTCCTCCCCTGCTCATGATGTGTGAAAAGGGTTTGTTGAAACAAGTGTTAAATAATTGTAAAACAAATATGTATATCGAAAAAAAGATAAACAGTTAAACTTTAAAATATAAGTTTAATTTGATTTTGAAATTTATGATAAACTAAAGAAAATTTATTTCACTGTGATAAGAATAGAACAGAAATTTATTATTATTTTTGTATTTTTAAAGAAAAACAAAAATAAAGCATTAAAACAAATAAAATGAATGTATTTATAAAATAAATTTATTACACGGACACACATTTATTCATATGAAAATCCTTTTACTGGTTTTCTTTTGAAAGCAAAAATGGTTACAAAAAGTAGAGAAAAATAAAAACAAATACAATTTTACACACATACATGATTTTATATCCTTTCATATCTCATTTGGTGTTGATGTTAAAGCTTTTATTTATATTACATACACATACAGACATACATATGTACATATAATGGTGTCTGATAGGATGCTCTTCTTATTGTTGTTGCTTTATATGTTTAACCATGTTGCAAATTTTATTGTTGTTATTATTGCTGCTGTATTGTTTTGCTGTAAGTGGCATTATTAAAACAAGTGAGTGTGAGTGTCAAGAAAGAGATGGAATGAGATAAGTCCATACTATACAAATGTACATAAGTACATATGTATGCATGTATGAATGAATGTTTTGTGTACATTTACGAGCCGCAGAATCACTTAAGTGTGTAATTGTTTATTTATTTGTTTTCATTTGACAAAATATCAACAATAACAATCACTCTTAATGTCACGTATTTTATACAATTGTTAAAATTTTGCCATTTGTACTAAATTTATCCAGCAGTTTATTTGTCTGTATTATTTATAATAATGAACATGTGTTTATTTACTTACATAAACAAGCATTCGTACATACATTTACTTAAACATAATTTATGCTTATATATTGTATATAATTATAAAAGTTTTTTCCTTTTGTAATCTATCCCCTCCCTAAAATATTATAAAAGAAACTGCATTTTTTTAGTTTAATTATTTTTTTTATTTTTAATGTCAACATGTGTTTATTGTTGTTTAAGTGTCAGCTTTTTAAGCATAATAATTGTTAATGATTTTTTTAAACTTCTTAAATATTAGCATGCAGATTTTCTTACAAAAATACTACTCTATGAACAGTTAAATCAACAAAAATTTTATATTAAATTTCAATAAAAAAAATTAAGTGGAAAATTTCTTAATCAAAAACATTTTAAAAATATCTCATTTTTGTTTTTGAATTTCAGTTTTATTTGATTTTCTGCTAATTTGTTGTTTTTGATTTAATTAAAAAAGATATAAAAAATTTTTTGGTTATAATTATTTTAAAAATTTTTTTGAAGAAAATTATTTTATTTGCTTTAAGTTTTTTGGCCTTTTTAATTTTTACTAACAAAATTAACTTTTAATTTTTACCACTGGTTTCATATCATGAAAGAAATTTTTGGTTTTCAAATTTAAAAACAAAATTTTTGTTCAAGATATTAAATCTGTGGGGATTTTTTACTATAATTTTATAATAACATTTTATTTTACACCATTTCCCACAAATTGTAAATTAAAAAATTCCTTTTTTTCTTAAATTCTTTTCAGACAAAATATAATTTTTATTAAGATTTGTTTATTTCATGTGATAACTTAACATATAAATTAATATATACTTTTTAAGATGAATTTTAAATTTTAAAAGAGGCTTTTGAAATGCCCTCATATCTTAAACGTGCCTTATTTGTATATTCATACAAATCTTGGATTTGTAAGACTTAAATGTAAAAACTTTCTCTTTGATCGTTTAAATTATTCTTCAAATTAAAAAATATTTTTTTCTAATTATTTTCTTTGCAATCAGTTGTTAAAACAGTTAGTGGAAATGGTGTAAATAATCAGTGTAGCTTATTTTTAGCTTTTATTTATTATTTCTCACATATTTATTATACTTCTTTCTATTTCTCTACATTTCGTTTTAGGTAAGAGATATTCAGAATCTCTTGCGGGCTCACTTCTACCAGATTGGTTAGGTAAGTAAACATTTTTTTATTACAATTATTATTTTTGAAAAGGTTTTTATTTTATAATTTTTGAAAAATAAAAAAGAATAATTTTTTTATTTATTTCTTTTTTTAAAATAAGTTGCAAGTCATATATTTTTTATTTACAACACACAAAATTTTAAAAAGATTTTGATTTTTGCATTGGGAATTTAAATAAATCAATATTTTTGAGTTTTGCTATGAATTAAAAGGAAATTGGCCTATTTTAAGAGAAAAGCTTTTTTGGATTTTTTTATTTTATTTTTGTCTATGAATAGTTAACACTATTCTAAGATTAATTTTGGTTTTAAGTTAAGAATTATAATTTTTTAAATAAATCACAAGTCTCATACGTAAGATGTTGAAAATGTGAAAAAGAGAGAAAGAAAGAGCCCAGGATTAAATTAAACCAAATATAAGGAGGTAAACCCAAAAATTAACAAAAAACTGTGTAAATGTGTTTGTTATAGATGTTTCTATTATTTAACAATTATTTTAAATAAATATACTACAAGACAAATGCATGTGCATGAGATCCTACCTCATTACAAACACAACTCTATGTTGAATAATATTTTTCTTTAAGAAAAATAAATATTTGACTTAATTTTTATTTTAATAAGATGTTTGTTGTAAAAACAACATTTTATTATTAAAACAAAATAGTTTTTTTCCTTTGTAAATCATAAAAAAACTAGAGAAAAATATTATTAATATGAGCCATTGACACGCAATTTAACAGAGAAATATCTACATTTTGTAATTATAAATTTAAAACTTATTTAAAAAACAATTCATAACAAAATACTATAAATTAATTAAACAATTTTTCAATTTTTGTTGTGTTGTTGGTGTTACTCAAACAAAATCATTTAAAAACACGCATGCATTACAATATTTATATGTATTTAACAACAACTACAACAAAAAAGACAAACATTTTTACACAATTTCTATACAAATGTTTAAATATACAACTCAATCTACCAATATATACAAACATACATAAATCCATTAAAATTTTTATTAACATTACAAAACTTATTAACACTTTGTAAATCATAATGTTGTGATTTGTTGTAATTAAATTGCCTCAATTTGCGAAAAAAACAATATTAACAGACTAAGAAGTCTGATAAAGAGAGAGGCAGAGGGGGAATGAATAACATGTTATATAAATATGTAACTGTCATTTATCATGTCTTTTTTATCAAGGCTTTGCAATATTTTTTTTTTTGCTATATTTTTATTTTTTTAATAAAAATCTCAAAATTTCTGTAGTAAAGTAATTTATTTAAAAGCTTTTTTGTGGCATAAACATTTTACAAATTATATATTGTGGTAAATTATAAAAACTATTAAAAACATGTCTGGGGAAACCTTAAGAAAATCTTTGTAAAATATAAAGTAAGTGCGAGAAGTTTAACTGTCTATAACAAAAATATTGTTATTTATTTACTTTTATTTGTAGAAAATTTATGTTGATTTTATACACATTAAATATTACATATGACAATATTTTCTACATATACCTACTACTACACACACAGAAATACAACAACATATACTGGTAATAAACAATAAATTATTTTATTTTGTAAAACAACCCAAGTTTTTTGTCTAAATGTATCTGTGTATTTTAGAGAAATTGCTTACCAAACGTTTATATAAAAAACCATTTACATTAAAAAATTGCCTCCATCATTGTTAGATTTCCTATAAATAAATCTGCCCTTTATTCATTCTTACCGTCTTCAACAACCAAACACTATTTACTTGCCATCCATTAGAAAATTAATAAATTTTTCCTTTGGCCTGTGTGTGAGTGTGTGGTTTTTATATCAAAAAATTATACAAAACAAAAAAAGGTCTATGAAATTGTTTGCAAATTGAATTAAATCAATTTATTACATTTATTTGTGTTTTTTTTTGGAGTTCTGCATGTTTTTAAGGGTTTCCTTCTAAATCTTAAATGGTCTGATAATGGATGTTAGAACTTTTATTGGCTTAAATTAAAAATTATAGTTTTTATAAACCTGTTAGACTGAAATTTTACAATTAAATTATCTTATGCTTCCCAAAAACAGTTAAAACTATGCGACTGGAACCAACAGTGACAACTGCAGTTTAGCTAAAAATTTAACACTTCTAAACTTTAAATTACTTAGAAAATTTCTAATTGAAATTAAACAAAAAACAAACACCTTTTTCTACATCAAATAGTT
The DNA here is from genome assembly GCF_022045245.1 of Lucilia cuprina. Taxonomy (NCBI): domain Eukaryota; kingdom Metazoa; phylum Arthropoda; class Insecta; order Diptera; family Calliphoridae; genus Lucilia; species Lucilia cuprina. Next base: position 45,691,873 of record NC_060952.1, on the reverse strand, counting down.
TTCTTCTAACAAAAAGTAATTTGAACAACAAAAAATCCTTAAATCTTTGCCATTATTATCACTCTATTACTCTTAAGAGTATTTCCGTAGCTCCCTTTCAAAAAAGAACCCAAACAGAAAATAAAATATTAGTGTGAGCCCGTATTTCATTTATTTTCAACGTCTCTTAACAGGCCCTTTTATTGATTTTTCTGTTTTGTGTGTCTTTGCCTTGTTCTATGTACAAAAATAAGGACAATAACAATACATAGCACAATTACCCAGTTTCTACTATCAGCTGGCTGATATTTGTAACCATATTTCTTTTACGTACTATATACTAAACGTTATTCAAAGGGCAAGGTGGTGGGGAGTGCCATTAGCAAGGGGAGTTTGAATTTTGGATTTTGCTTGTGTAAAGATTTACATAAAAAAGTTTTTTCTGCAAATTCAGCAGATGAAAGCGTATAAATTTTATTTGATTTATGGCTTTTCTCTGGATTTTTAAAGCTAACAACAATAACAATAATAACAACTACAATAGCAAAACAAACGAAAATTAAACTAACATAGAAATACACTTATAATTACCCTGCAGTTCGCAGTTTTTGTTCCACACAATTAAATATACGATTGACTCTACAATAGGTTAGTTCTAAACAAACTTCCCACTAGGTTTAAAAAATCGTTTAAATATAAATAAAATTTTATTTTTGAAAAATATATCGTCTCAAAGATAAACAACAAATGCTTGTCAAACTTCTGGGCTGTATTTGGGTATTTTTATACTATGTATGCGTGTAAAGCGGAATGTTTAACGGGGGTTAATAAAACATACATACACAAAATTTACAAAAATATTGAGCAATTTTTAAGCTTTATATATTTATATGTTAAAGAGAATAAATACCCTGATTTCATACAAAAGAGCCAAAAAGTCAGTAAATATGCCACTGAAACAAATAAATGAACAAATAAACGCCTGAATGTTTTTTCATAAACATTTGCTAGCCGTAGAATAAAGGTCTTTAAAAGACACAATAACACTTACAAGCATTCCCTTACTAGCCCAAATATTTATGTTTAAGTGTAAACGCCGAAATCAACCTGCTGTGAAAAAAATAGCAAAAAAAATACTTTAGAACCAACAAACATTTTATAGTTTTAAAAAAATTAAACCCAGAAATAAAATCAAATAGACATGAAAACAGCAACCATTTTAATATTATTAGAAGAAATTATAAAATAAATAAATAAATAAATAAATAAATAAATAAATAAATAAATAAATAAATAAATAAATAATAGCGATCATCATTCAAATGATAAATTTAACATATTGTTTTCAACAGCTTAAAGTATGAAAACAATAACTTAAGTTTGCTAATTTATTGGAATCATTTTATAATTATACTGAGTTTGTATCCAAATATGAATTTTTCTCTGTATACATATTATGAACATTTTAAAGCTATTTAACAGTCTTAATATTTTTAATATCTTCATTATTAGCCTGAATAAGCCAGACAGTTTTGTATATTGGGTTAAATTTCATTCAAAAAAACTTTTTGTTTCTTTTTTTTTGTTGTTTTTTGGAATTGGAAGCGGTGAGTAGGAAATATTAACATTTATCATAGGACTTGAGAGTTTTTGTTCAAACATGCGTGTGTTTTTGTTCCCATAAAACCCCATTCAAATACTTTTGTTATACCATTTTTAACAAATACACACACTTTTTGTATATGTATTTTATGTATCTTAGGGTAAGTGTTTGTATGTATAAGGCACACAGAAAAGTAACAGAAACATAAAACATCCAGTATTAACGATAAAGTAATCTTTAAATCATTAATACACTTGGAAAAATTAAGGTGGGAAGATTACTGAAAATGTACTTTAAAAAATTAATAGGAATGTTTAAGTTGAACATAATTTTCGGTTCAATGTAATTATAAGGAAAATAATGATTTAAATATTTTTTAATTCGTAAAAAGACATTTCTTTGGAGACTTCTCATCCCGCTCTCGTTAGGGCCCCCATAGGATCTTTGTGGTTCTACATACCGTTTCATTATTCTAAGGGGCCTTATCTCTCCCCCACATTTTTAAACCCGGATGCCTTGTTTGATTTATATTCAATTGATGGCAATTTAACAAAATAAAACCTCTGTATTTTGTGCGATAAAAACTTATAATTTTTAATTTAAAATAATGAATTTTCATGCACTCATAAAAATATATCTAATTAGTACAATATTTTTATTTATTATCAGGACAGTATTGGTAATAAAATAAAAAAAGTAACCAACCTAATGAACAACCATATGTATGTATGTATGTATGTTTAAACAAAATTAATACATATATTTTTAAATCAATTTATTTTGCTAAGTGTATACAAAAGCTTTTTTAAATAAGGGGAAAAGAAAAAAGGTTTTGCTGAATTCAGAACATTAAAGCCTTACGTTTTATATAACAATTTTATAGAATTTAGTTCAATGTTAACATTTCATACTGAAAACACTAACGCCATCTTTTTAGTACTTAAATAAATCCTAACTTAACTTAAAAATAACTGAAGCTTTAAAATTAAGCTTAAACCTTTTAAAAACTTCAAATTGTACCAACATTTTTAAATGAGTGTAACTACTGATTTTGTATACAGAAATATTAAAAAACGTAATATAATAAAACAAAATAATAAAAAATTAATGAATTCTTATCACACATTTTAAGCAAAACAATGTCTTTATTATTATTTACCAACAATTTAAAGAAGAAGATACCACAAACCCACCACAACAATAATCACAAGTATAAAAAAATATAGAGTTATAAAGAAAAAGCGTTAAAAAGTAAAAAATCACAAAAAATAAAAAATAAAATCGTTATCGAAACACATTATAAATGTTAAAATTATTTTGTTTATCACAAACGAAAAAAATTTAACACAACAATTGACATTGAATTTTTCTGTCTTTAGTTTAATACTTGTATAAGGATTTCGCTTAAATAAAAATTAAAAAAATGTGGACATGTGAAATAATTAATATGCCAAACATGTATAACAGAATTGTTTGAATTTGTATGGTTTTTGATGGTGTCACTTGGTCGGACTGACTTGAACAAGCCGGAGGGGAAAGACAATAAAACTTTTTATGAGGTGTTTTATTAAACAGCAATAATAATTGTTATAACAAACAGTAATAAAATCAGACATACTATATAAAAAAACTCATTTAATTGAAGTTAATTTCTTGGTTAATGGTTTTAACAATCAAAAAATATAGATAATTTTTTTTCTAAAAAATCAATAATGAATACACTCCCTTATATAAAAGTTATAAATAGAGGCTAAAAGCTTCTATTATTTTTGCTGGATTTCTTAAGGTGTATGAGTGTGTTTTATGGATTTAAAAGTCGTTTATTTTTTACGTTAAAGGGAAAAAACAACAACCTTGACTTTTCAATTCCCAGTGGAATGACCCACATTTAGTTAAATCTATTTGGTCTGTTTTACTTTTAGAGGGTGTTTATGTTTGCTACCAAACAATATTATTTCTTTTGTAATTATTAAAAAGGCAATATAAGTATGTAAAAAAAATGTGGCTACAAAAGCGTTGTTATTTTTACAGCTACTAATTTGAGTTTTTGCATTTAAGAAATACATAGATATTTATGTATACATACAATATGTTTTTGTATTATAAATATCAAAATTTAAAAATCAGTCAAAAATAGTAATTGCAAATACAATTTGAATATCAGATTATGGTAGGTATTTAAAGTTTTAAAATTCATTTGTTGCTTTTCACAAAATTATTTAAAACTGCCAACCATTTTATTTTTAGAAGTCTGGATTCAACAATATTGACAACACTTTAATTGGTCGATTTATTATGTCTTGTTATTGTTGTTCTCATAATATACTTATTAAAAATGTACATACATATATGTACATCTATACATATATAAATAAAAAAATATGTTTATTTAATTATTGTATTATTTTTGATTTTCATTCAATTTAATTAAAGATTTTTGCAATTATTTATATGTTCCACTTGATTTTCTTTCTCTGCTGTTCTTACTTTTCCTTGGAAAAATCGGTTTATATCCACATTATTCTCTCTCAGTTTTTGAATTTATGACTCCGTGTATATGAAAATTGTTCACAATGTTATAAATTTAACAACCCTAAAGGCCATAAAGCATTTAAAATCCACGCGCAAGTTGAGCAACATTTCTGCCACATTTGTTTTGGTATTATTATTGTTGTTGCTTGCTGTATTTGCTTCTTCATAGCGGGCCATAAACATTTAAAGGCCTTTGTAAGTTGCAAGTAAAATCCCAAGTATCATAACAAAACCGGAACGAAAAAAAACATGCGCAAATGCAAATAAAAAATATAAAACATTTTTAATAAAAATAAAAATGGCCATAAATTTTTAATAAAAGCACATAAATTTCACAGATTTATGCAAGGGAAATTATTAAATAATTAAACATTTTTTATTGTACACATTTATTAACAGATTAATACCTATAATATAAAAGAACACTATTAGCGGCCGACGCCTTTTGTTTTGCGACATTACAAATCTCATACGAACAAAATGTTATATGGATGTTTGTATCTATAAGTATTTAATTTTTTTTTTGTTAATTTTTTTAACATTTCATTAATTTTTTCTATGTTAATTTTTTGTTTTTACATTGTTTCAAAGATTTGCACTTAATAACTTTATTAGCCGCTAAATAAATGCAAGATTTATTGTCTCGTATTTGCAAATAAATCTTAAAAGTTCGCCGTTTTTATTAAAACTAATGAAAATATCTAAATACTCAGCAATAAGACATAAAAAATGAGTATATGAATCAGTAGTAGTAGCTGTAGTATTTATTTGTGTGGTTTCTCATATTTGAGTTGTTGTTGTTGCTACTAACAAATATGGCCGTCGTAAATTCAATTCGCCGTAAAAACAAGTAATTCATCTTTTTTATGTGTACACTGTACAACGCTGTTGTGTTTCGTGTGTTTGTTGTTTCACATAATATAAAATGTTGCCATAATAAATCTTCGCTCACATTAGTATGGGTCTTCTAAGCAAATGTTTATTTTGGTTGCTTCAACATAACTCGGTGGTTTGAGTTTGTTGCTAAGCACTTTGAAATGTTGTTAAACATTTTTTGGGGCTTATGAATGTAATATTATGTTTATAAGCATCTTCATGGAACTACATACATAAATATTTATTGAAATACGTACTTATAACACATTTAATGATATAGGTATTTAATTATAAATATTTATATGTATATCCACATATAAAAGCTTTAATTGAAAATGTTACTCTATTGACTATTGAAATTTCGTATTAGTTTTTTAAAACTTTTGCAGTTGCCTACCTAAATTTTTTAACTAAATTTAGTTTGCATCAAAAAATTCTTTTAAATAATTTTTTTCAACCATAAATTATCTTTAACCCCCAAAATTAGTGCGTTCTTTAGAATTTTTATGCAAAGGAATTTTTATGTTTTGTTTTGATACTTCATTCAATTTATTGGTGGCACACATTTAAAAGAGAAAAAACTCAATGTTTTTTGCATTCACATGTTTATTTCTGTGCCAAAATTATTGTTGTTTTTTTTTTTGCTATAAAATAAATCATGGGTATTTTCTCGCTAAGTTACTCATTTCTATGTTGACTCGAAATCAAACCCATATACAAACTCACAAGTTAAAGAAGGATGGACAAAGTAAAATTGCAAATCCAACAAAACACACACATAAACATGGTTGGCAAAACTCAAATAAAATAAAAACAAATAATAAACAGCAATAGCTCAAACAAGAACACAAACACATAAACACTTTATAACAGAAAATGAGCAATAAACGGTAAAGTATAAAAATAGGAGGTTGGGTTATTTGTCTTCCAGCAACCGCCATTATTCATTCCATGCAATATACAATTTTCATAAGCCGGTTGAAATTTATTTACTGGCTCTCTTTTTTGCTTTAGTTCAAAATCACATGCACACACACACACATTTGAAACTATTTTACTCTTCTTCACGCTCTCTTGTTTATTATACAAATAAAGAGTACGTAAACACGAGGCTTTAGTCTCTCTCATGATTACCTAAGTTGTTGTTGTATTTCTGATAGAGATGCCAGATTGTATTGAAAATGGAAATATTTTGCTCAAATTTTGGTAATAGAAGCTCTAAAATTATACAAAATTCTTATTAAATAATAATATACATTCCGAAATATGTTAACATTTTGATTTTTACAAATATAATTACAATTTGTCAGTTGTCCCAAGTTTTTGTTTTCATGGGGAAAATCGTTAAATATGGCAGTATTTTTCTGTGCCTTTTATGTGTGTGTTTGTTTTTTTGCTTCCTTTTTTCTTTTATAGTTATTTATGCTCTCACATTTTGCCACCATAATGTATATTTGACTTTTCTTTGATTTTAATGGCCGCTCTGAAGTGTTTATCGTTGGCACACAATTTTTGCGCACAAGTGGGTATTTTTTTTCAATACAATTTTTGTGTCCATTTGAGTTGTAGTTTTATTGTATATTTTCGATTTTATTATTGTAAGAAATAAAAATTGTTCTTATCAGAAGTGGGTTTTGGTTTCCTTACATTATGTTGTGTACACGTCGTCATCGTTATTGTTGACGATTTTTTATCTTTTGCGGCGGAAGATGATTTTTCTTCATCATTTTATTATCTAGATTTTTGTTCGCTCTAGCCTCTTGTTGTTGTCCTTTGTGTAACTGCACTATAAAAGACATTTCTTGGGAATGTTTTTTCTTTATCTTTATTTATATTTTTTTCTTTGGTCATATGAAGTAGCGACGGTACTTATTTTATTTTCGTAAAAATGATTTATTTAAAAAATATTATTTATACCTATTTATTTTCGTGTTTTTATGAAAAATTATTTATGTTTTTTGTTGATTTTTTTTGTTTTAATTTACTGTTTTTTTTTCATTCCAAGTGTGTGGTTAAAAAAAACAAAAACTCTCTGTCTTTTATATTGATTTATTGGTTTATTAGCTGAAAATTATTTTTTAAGGTCTTGGGTTTCTTTAATTTTTTGTTGTTTATTTTTCTGTTGACTTAATGAAGTTGCTTTTATTATGTTTATTAATGGCCTTTCAAACAAGTTTTTTGTTTTAATTGCTTAATTTTGTTGTGTTCAAAATATTCAAAATGAAAATGTCTGAAAGAAAAAAAAACTTCAGCACAAAATGAAATGTTGCCTTTTAAAATGATTAATACCAGAGTATAATTCAGATTTTCAAAGTGCCTTATAAACGTTAATTAATTTATTTATTGTTATATCTTTATTGTGTTATATTGATATTTATTTAAAAACATTAGCATTGTAAAACATTACAAAGAAATTGATTAAACATTCGTCAGTCTATAACTACATACATATGTATAAGCTTTGCAATTAATCTGCTATTTAATATTTTAAAGATAATTCCATGAGGTTTGAAACGTCGGAGTCTATAACCCATAAATCGCTTGGTTATTATATCAAATCGGATTCCTGATACCAAGATTGTAAAATTTAAATTCTAAATACAAATTGTTATGGGGGCTTCCTAACAAAAAGCATAGTAATAAAATAATAATTTTAATGAAGTCATCTCAAGTCTTTCTGTTGAACCAAAAGTCTTTTTTTTTAAATGCGGGATTCTTTACAACAACTACAAGGGTCATAAACCTTAACAACAGATTAATATTTAAAAAAGCTAACAATATTCAGAGAAACATATGTACATAGATTTTAACATGCGGGTCTCTAATAAAACAAAAACAGAACAGTAAAGCTACAAACAAAAAATGATTTAAAAAGATAAATTGAAATTTCGAAGTAAATATTTCTATTTAAAACAAATAAAGAAGAAAATAAAAATGGTTTTTGTAAGATTTGTCACGAAATTTTTGTATATTTTTCACGTAAAGCATATTTAAACAAGTTTGATTTAAATTTTTTTTTTTTAATTTTAAAAGAAGAAAAAAAATTGTTTAGTTAACCTTTTTAAGTTTTAAATCTTAACAATAACAGCATACAGCACGACATATGAGCATATAGTTAAAAAAAATCAAACATTTAAAACGCCTTACATTGACAACTACTTATCTTCAAGTACATACTAACAATTTTGGTCTAAAACCCTCATATTAGAAAAAAATCACAAGACAAGTCTCTAAAAAGAAAAAAAAACCGTCTTAGAGAGATTGTTTTTTAAAGTTGCTACATGTTTTCATATGTGTAGAGGGTTTGGTTGACATTTTGGACCGACCAGAGCTTTTTGATTTCAGTTCTGTCTGTTTTTTATTTCAAGTTTGTTTACTTTAAGTTGTATTTTTTTTTGCTATTAACAATCATTTTTTAAAATCACGAAGTCCTTAACAAACAATACTTAAAAAAGAATACTGTAAGAAAAAATACAACATTTTGTATCAAACGTTTTTATCGTTTAAAAGGTGCTGTTGCTTAACAGACACACAGCCAAAACTCTAAGTACAAAAATCATATAAATACGTATTTAAAAAAAAAACAGAATTAATACATACTACAACACTAGGAGTACATATAGCAAATTGTATTAGAAGTCATAGGTATATGCAGACAGAAACAGGCAGGCATATATTCAAACTTTTGCAAATTTCATAGGAAACAACAAAACCAACAAAAATGCATGAATATAGTAACAGAAAAAAGGAAATCATTGCATTTAAAATGCAAACTGTTTGAAAATGGCACCATGAGGTTTTATAACAAACAATTCCTTTTGCTTTTTTCCTGTTGCTACTTTTTTTGTTTCTAATGTGTATTATAATAAGTATCAGTATAGGAAAACTCTTACAAATACAACAAACTAATATTGTGTGGCAAAAAAAAAAAATAAGGAAAAAACTATGGAATAAAAAAATACAAAAAATGTCAGTGAAAAAAGTTTAATATTTTGTTACGAATATAAATGTTGGCATTGCATAACAAATGTTTGCTAAATGAGGCTAACTAAGCACCTTTCGCATATGGAAAAAAATCACAAAGTTCATACTCTTAAATAATTGAATAAGGCAAGAAAATTACCAACCTAAGGGAAATAAAACCATCGTATGGCTACTTTATAGATTTAGAACCAAAATACATAAAACCATAACGTTTTATATTTATAATTTCACTTGCAATAGTGGTAAATATCAGAATCAAAAGTAACTGTAAATAACTTTTAATAAACTATTTAAAGCAATTTTGCATTAAATATCCAGCTTGTAGTATTAAATAAATATTTACATATGTTTAAACAAATGAAGAAAAACTAAAATAGCAGAAAAAGAAATACCTGTATCTATAGTAAGTAAAGTTAAAGTAAACTAAAGGAAAAAATCGAAATACATATGGAACATAGTATAGTTTCATTCGTTGGTTTAGGACCCTTTTACTGTTTTTTTGCAGCCACTTCTTAACACAATGAACAAGCAACGAAAAATATCTACCGACCCGTCTATTTCATTTATAAATTGTTTGCATAATAAGTTTGCATTTAACGGTTCAGTCCAGTTTTTCTTGCTGTTTTTTACTTATACAAACATTCTTTTTTTGTTAGTTTTAACTTCAGTTCTTTTTTTGTCTTGGTTAACTTAGATAGTTGACGTTTGGTCCCCCATAAGGAAAAGTAAATATATTTTAGTTGAAAATTGCTTTATATGACGTTTTTTTAATTTCTTCGTCAGTGTTGTCCTGGCCTGTCTATATGACTGATTTAATCTTTGACGACTATAAAGCAAACAAGTAACGGAAAGAGACGAAAAATCTGATATGATTTTTAAAATGTTTGTTTGTTGCCATGTTTGACCAAAAAAAGAAAAGTTGCATGTCAGGCATTTTGCAAAAAGTCATTAATTAAATTTTATTATATACAAAAACAAAACACCGGTAAAATTAGCATTTTTTAATAACTGAAATAAAACTTTAAAATAATTGAAAAAACACGTGTTATCTTACTTAAAATCCTTGACATTAATTTTAATTGGTTTCTACTTATTGCTCCTTCAATATCCTTGAATTATTTATGAATTATTATATATTAATATTTTTATTTTTGTCAAACAATATTTAACCTTGTAATAAGTAGTTTTTTAAGGTTTTAATCTTCAAATAGAAATTTGTAAAACATATGTTTACATTTTTTAAGGAAAATACACATAAATGTGTTTAAAATCTTTCTATTTTTTGTGCAATTTCCTTAAAAAGCAACCAAACATTTTTCATATTTAGTTGTGTTTTTAGTTGAAATATTTTTTTCAATGTCTAGCAAGAAGAGTTGGGTTTCTCGTGGTTTTCTGTTAGACTTCGTGCTTGGTCGAGAATTTACAATATTTTCCTGTTGAAATATACAGAATTATCGTGCCTTTTTATACAGCAACAACAACTACACAGCATTACAGAACATTGTATCTCATTTGGGAGTGCACGAAAACCTTGTCATGATTCGATCTTTTATTTATTTTCTTCGTTGTAGCAACACCAACAAAAAACATTTTAACCAAACAATATTGCTTACAATTCTAAACCAAAATAGAAAAAAATACAAACTAACAACTACAATAGTGAAAAAAATATTAACTAAAAAGATACAGCAACCAGAAGTTTGAAGTTGGTAAAGAATTTTTTTGGTTTGTTGCTGTTTTCGACTATTTTTTTAAACGTTTTAAGTGGGATTCTAATGGTTTTGCAGTTTGTGTCTAATGAAGCACATGTTGCATAACTAAACTTGCTTGTTTTCATATACAGATATACAACCGACTAACGAATCATTCGATACTTCCTAATTCTGATGTTTTTTTGTTGTTCCTGCTTGTCGTAGTTTTTTTTTTTTTGGAGAGATCACCAAATTCAGATTCGTTTTAACCGTTTTAATTAATTAAAACGAAATATTTTCCTATATTATGTAAAGTTTAACGGATAAAACAGTTTTTTAGACTAAAACATCCTTTATGCTTAAACAATTATATTAAAAGTGATAATATTTTAGAAATCGTTTGCTGAATTGTTTGTGATATTATTTTTTGTATGTAAAAACTGTTTAATTGCGGTAAATTAAAAATAAAATAATTAAATAAAAAAATCACTATAATTTTATTATTTTTTTTTTAAGTTTTGTAAAATATTTTTTCCTATGTATATTCCATTATTTAACGTGACCTCTTAAATAAAAATAGCAATAATTATTTAGCAATTATTATAAATCGATTAAGACCAGTTTTGTTTTCTGTAAAAGTTGTTTAGCATTTAACAGAAAAATTGTCACAAATTATCACAGAAAAATGTTGAGCATATACAGCAACGATAACAAGTGGAAGAATTTATATAAGTATTATTTTTTTTATTTTAGATTGTTAAAAGTAATCACAACTTAATGTTAATTGTCAACAATTTTTCATTTTGTTTGTTGAACAAATAAACAGAGAATGCTACTAATCGATCGACCGTTTATTTGACCGGCCGACTGGAGGGACAGATTGACTTGAGAGATAAACAAACATACTTTGAATCACTTTACTTCATAATTATTTCTGCCTTCAATTGCTACTTGATATTTAGTGTAAAAAAATTAAATAAAAATACGATTTACTACCATTTTTATATAAAATATAAAACTACTACCACTGATGTCGTCGTTGTAGTCGCTATTTCACTTTACCTTATATGAATCGTTTAATTTAGAAAAAAAGCTTCTAGTTGTTTTTATTATTGTGTTATTTTCTGTTAAATAGTTTTTATCTTTTTGTGTGTATGTTTTCTGTCTTTATTTCCATTAAAACGAGCTGCAAATGTGCAATTAAAGAAACAGGTTACATGATCGTAAATCTTAGAGCATTTTTCAGCGTTTTTATTTAAAACCAACCAAAAAAACTCACATCAACATGAAAAACGTTCAGTTAAAACTACAAAAAATAAATACATTACATCGGTAATATTTTGTACGGCCATTAGTTTGCGAATTTAAAAAGGTCTTGAAGAAAAAACTATGGTTGATCTCTATTAAAAACATTCTGACTATAATAAGTTTGTCGCAACCATGTTATGTACACAATTCAAATGATGTATATACAATCAACAAATTATTTTTATGAATTTTTACTTCAGGAATACTTTTCTTCCGTTCTCTTTGACAATGGTGTTAAAATTTCCAATTGTGTGTAGAGCAAATTGTATGAGTACTTTTTTACACAAGTAATTCAAAAGTCGGCAAAATGTTTGCGAACGAAGCGTGTTTTTCTTCTTCTACTTAATTTTGTGTTGTTTTACAAAACAAAAAAATATATATTCACATGTCAGCATTTTTGTGATTGCTTGATTTATTGCCAACAAATCGTTGACAAATAAATTACGTTTTTTCAGTTTGTGCAGTATTTTTCTCTCATTTAATACGTTTTTATATTGTGGCGGCTTTAACAACGTTTAATGCCATTACTTTTGTTGTTGTTCTTTTTTTTTGCAATTTTAAGGTGATTTGATGTAAAACATTTTGAAAAACCAAACATTTATGGTTGATTCATTATAAATGGACAATAATTTAATTTAATGAGTATGTTGTCGTTTTTATTAAGCCAGAAATAAATTTATCATTAAATATATTTTTTTCATTTAAATGTTGCTAGTATTTGCTGGGAAAATGGCCATTAATTAAAGAATTTAAACAACGAATATTTATATTCATTTTGATTTTTTTTTTTTTTTTTGCCAAATTCTTTTCAATATGTCTGGGGCTGCTGTAACCAGAGTAGAATAGTTTCTGTCTGTTCTTCTGTCTGTTGGTTTGTCTGTATTAACATTTTTCATTTTAGACAAATACAAACTAATTAAAATTCAAAATCCATAAACAGATTTTACCAATAAAACTTTTCACGCGCAGAACAACTATTATACATCCTCGTACAGATACTGGCATCTACCAACAATACAACTCTAATTTAACGAACTAATACAAGCGTTAGTACAAAAAAAAAAACTACAACAATAGAAAAACTCTTTCAAAACAACAAACATTTAAATATACAAATTTTATTAGAAATGAGTGTAAAAAGAACAGTAGACGCCAGGACAGACTTTAGAGGAAGGAATTTAACTTTAAAATTTAAAATATGAGAAACTTTAATTTTTATTATAATAAAATTATTTCCGAATGCAGTGTTTAGTATTAATAAAATACATAATAGTGATTTTCAAATGGGCATTAATATGTTAAACATGATAACTAAAAATTTAACAATATTATGGTTGCTGTAATTACTACATAAGTAGTTGCTTTTAATTTATGGTAGCCAAAAGCTCAACAAAAGTATAAATTTCCAAATGGGATTGTGTTTTTCCAACAAACTTTTTTTTACTTTATAATCCTTCACTTTACTAAATATGATCCTATTTATTTGATTTTTTGCTCTTTCAAGTAGAGAAAGTGGGTGGTGTAAAATAAAGTTTTGAATAGTTTTAAACAATACCTGAAACTATAAAGCTTACTAAATAGAACGTGCATAACTTTTGCAACAAGAAAGCTTAGTTTATGTACACATATGTACATGTAACATGTGCATCTCTTTAAATTGGAGGGATGCTGTACCAAGCCAATGAGTTTACTTATTATTTAGGGTGATCCAAATTTGTACATATAAACTTAAATTAATGTTTAAAATATACAATTTATTCCGAAATATAAAAAGACCATCAAAAAGAGACACACGAACTTTCTGTATTACTGCTGGAATAACACAGTTATTTAAGACAAGTACAAATATTATGAGTATTCATAGGATTTTTTTCCGTTTTCCACAACTATTTTTGTCTGTCCGTCCCAGCGTCAGCTTTTGGTTTCTATTACTTCAGATCTGTGTTGTTACTGCGATAAAATGAAAATTGCACATAAGCCATAAATAAGGATCTCTCTCAAGGATAATTTATAAAAGTTTTCTTTTTTCTCCACATTTTCTATTCATCTTTTTCTCTTAGCTACTACTTCACACTATTTCTTTATTTTTTCTTCTTCTATTTATACATACATAATTCATATACATATATATGCATATTTTAGTTGAAGATGTAGTGGAGAAGTTTGAGAAAAAAATGAAACAAATTAAGCTTTTCTGTCTGCCAAGGCATCTTGGCTCATGAAGGCTTAAGCAGGAATATTTGTATCTACAATCATGAGTATATCTGTATGTAAGTTAAAATTTAAATATTGTACTAAATATAAGAAGTAAATTTTGAAATGATAAAGTATAGAATAAGACTAAATTATAAAATCTTTTGCCAGTCTCGCTTTGTTTTAAAACTACAACACAATAATTTCGCTTGTCATATGTGTAAATTAAAAATCTTTTATCAAAGTAAAGTTTATTGTACCAGTACCACCATGTTTATAATTCTGTTATATTTTTCCAATAAAACTAATAGTAGAATTTGATTTATTATTATTAAAAATCTGTATGTTTGTTGGTAAAGTAGATAGTTATGCCAACCAAAAAGTGTATGGCTGGCATCATGAAAATGCCAGTGCACTGACTCTGGCCATCAAGAATTAAAAACAAAGCGCATACGACAACAGAAAAAAAAACTCAGCAAAAACAACAAGTCAGATACTATTAAGTCCCAAAGGTCTACTTCAATTAAAAAGCATTTTTACAGTTTATGACTATTAAACCCATAAACAATATTTCTCGTTTTGTCTGAAAACTGCATTGTTGTATCACACAGTACGAACGAGTTGCTGAATGCAGTCCGCCAGTTGCAACAATGCAATTCAATATTAAACATATTGGAGGAAAATGTATGTTTGGATAACTGTAAAGAATTTCACTATAATTTTTGTAACATTTTTCATTACAAAACTGCATCAACCAAAAACCCAAAACTGAGATTAAAAAGAAAGTTGTTTTTAATATTTTTAAAGAACTTTTTTATTTTTTTGCATTTTGTCTCTCATGTAAATAATAAAAAATTGTATAATAATGGAGCCATAAAATTGCAACGCATTTTCACTTATGTAAACGCCCAATTTTTTATTGAATATTCCCCTGGTGTTGTAGTTGATGATGACGACGGCAATGGTATTGTTGTTCATTTATAATCGCGTTGATGATGATGTTGTAACAATAACAGCAAGTGTATAAAAGTTTTTTGTTTCCAGTTCATTTTCCTCAGTTTTGAGCCTGCTGTTGAATGTGTGTTGTTTTAGCTTGTTTTTTTTTTTGATGTAACCATCTTTTGTTTACGAGTTTTATCGAAATTTTCAATCTATTGCTAAACCATAATTTTCAACAGAAATTACAAACAGCAAGAACAAAAACGACTAATGAAAATCGCGTGATTTTTTGCATCCTTTTTTTGTTTACTTTATACACTGAACTTATTTTACGCCTTTTGGGTAGACAGCGAGTACATGTATATTGTTAAGCCTTAACATATGCCACATGTCACATGTATGAATGCCAGAGTATCATTTTACTGTTGTATCCGTTTTTTCCAGTTATGCTTTTTGAAAACAAAACCTAGAATTAAAAAAACCCTGGCGATTGGCAACATTTTCCCAAATAAAAAACGGCTACATTTTTATTGCTTTTTGACTGTCAAAAAGTCCATACAATTGAAGTACGAACAACAACAAAATAATGATCAGTTATAATAAAAAAATAAACTTTTTATTTGAACACAAACAGACAGACCAACATTTATAAGAAGTATTTGTGTGCTGGTAGGAGTCTGCATACATATTTGTCGTGAACTTCCTTCCTTTTTAGTTTTCGAAAACTTTTCAAGTGTATTCAAATACATATAAGGACACATATACATATGTACGTGTAAGTTTATATTAAGAAACTTACAGTTCTGGGGAACTGTCTCTTTAAATTACTTGGCAACAATTTACTTTCGTTTTGCATTGCTACGAGTATAAACTTTTTGAGAACATCTTTGTTAAAGTGATACCTTATGATACTAGTTAAACTGTTGGGTTTGGTTTATCTCACAACACAAATGCTGTTGGCGGCAAATGCTGGCTAGCAGTTTGACTGTCTGTATATTTGTTTTGGTTTGGTTTATCTTGCTCAACAAGCCATAGATCTTTGGCCTTTAAACAAATATCCTCCTCATCCTTGTGCTCTTAACTACAAACATACATATATGGACACATAAAACCCCGATCTGAAAAAATCATACATTGTATGGATGTGATACGAAAAAATAAAGTAAGAGAATAAAAATGAAATTTACATACCCTATGAAAGATATGAAATGAACGGGCTATTGGTCATTTGGCCTTTTTACTATACAATATGAAATAACAACAACAGCGGCCATGTATTGGGTCAGCATTTCATATGAATATTTTTGTTGTTTCTGCTTAGCTCCAGCAATAACAAAAGCAGCAGCTCTTCTAATATAAACGATGTGAAAAGGGCAGGACGGAAGAAAGAGTAACACACCATCAACTACAATAAAATCCATATAGTCATAAATATTGTGGCCGAATATTCGTTGCGGGTTATCCCAGGAACAGCAGCAACAAACAACATCGATTGTTGCTTGTTGTTGCTGTTTTAGTTGTCGATTGTTATTTGTATTGGCAATAACAAAAACAAAGCAAGGAATATGAAACAAAAGTTTTCTGAAGCATAGGTTTAGGCGCGAAAGCAATTTATAGGGGTATGAAATAACAATAAAAACACTACATCAACAACAATAACAACAAAAATGGTAATGTATTGTGTATATGCTGGAGAATTTGGTTTTGCAAAAAAGCTTAAATACGATAACTCGATAATTATGTCCGTTGTAGTTTATTGCCAATATTTATTTATTACCACTCGCTTGGATTTTTATTTATTTAATTTCACCCAAAAATATCAAAATCTAATGAAGTATAATTTCAGGCTTAATACAAATGTAATATTTTATAATCCAAGTTAAGGCAAATTATTGTTATATACACATTCTAGCTATTAGTATTTCACTTTTTCTGTTAAGTTTATCTTGTTTCTGTGTTATTTTGTTTATGCAGCTGTAGTTCATAAAGTTTGCCTACATATTATTTTAATTTTTTGTTTTTCCTTTTGGGCCAAAAGTAATAAACCCCTTAAATATTTGGCATATTTGCATAGAGCTCTACATAAATTTAATGACCTTTAGTGAACTTTTATGCATATGTCTGGCTTAACACTTGGTAATTTACAAGCCAAAAAATGTTTAAGATACAACTACATTTTTACATACATTTATAGATAAAATTTGCAAAATATACTCTTTACATATACATATATGATATGCATATTTATATAGGGAATAAATATTACTTAGGATTTATAAATGTGATTTAGGTAGATGCATACTTTTCGGCTGGGATGTAAATAAAGAATTTTTGAAGAGTGTTTAAAAAAACTTGGATTTTTAAATTTAAGTAAACTATAATATCTATTAAGTGTTACTTTTCTTACTGTCGCCATATTATGTACTTTAATAAATCCTTCAACAATTTATTTATGTTTTAGTGCCGTAGAATCCGCGTAAATATTCATAGATATGTTTTTTCCCATATAGAAACAGATAAAGATTTCTAAAAAAAAACTCATTTGAAAAAAACGTAGACATTTTCCATACATATTTTATAAAATTTTCTTTATATCTATATCATTCTTGTGTTTGTTGTTGTTATTTTTATTATCATTATTATTGTGGTTCTTATTGTTGTTGTTTTGAAAATTACATTCATGACATGACAGTTGTGGAAAAGTGTTGACAGTTTTCATATAAATGTGGTTGTCTAAAGAAAGCAAAAAATGAAATACACATTTCATTTTCATTTCTATTTATACCGGGGAGACAAAAAATGAATAGCAAGTGTAATAAAATTTTTATTTTTTTTTTCCTTCATTTATGTACTTCAATGTGGAAAATGTTAATATAACGGAAGGAAGGAAATACGAAATAGAAAGAAATGTGTACTATAACGCCAAGTTGAGGCAAATCAAATAAAAGAAATGTTTTTTCATTGTCAAATAATTTTAAATAAAAATCAAGCAAATAATTTAAATAAAATAAAGGTATAAAATTGAAATAGAAAGAAAAATCTGAATTTAAACAAATAGTTTATACCAAACAACTATGAAATTGTGTGTATATTTCTTTTATAACAGATTTTCAATTATTTCTAAGATTTTTTATTATTTTTCTGAAACAGTTTATAAATTAAAAATATTGATTTACTAAACAATAAAATTCATTATCTTGTTAAAATACATAATACGAGTTTATAAGTCCGTATAGGAAATATTAGAAAAGATTTCCACCCTTATGTCAACGCACCATATGTAACAATAATTGTATTAATAATTACAATCAAAGAGCCATATGTACATACGTATGAACTATAGGTACACAACACCATACTAGTAAAATTATAAATGAATTATAATGTAATGGTTTAATTATTTACAGAAACCCTTAAGCATTATTTTTGGGAAATAAATCAACAATTTCCAACAATATGGAGTCTTGACAATTACAAAACTAGGCTACATTTAACTAGAAGCAATTGTTCCGAAAGCATTAGGGATGCAGTTTACCAATTAAACTGGCTTGAATATATGCTTAAAAAATATAATCTTTTAATTAAAATTTTAGCCAATTAATATATATGTACATTATATATGTACATTAATTAGTAAACTGCATTCCTGATATTTTAATTCAGATTAAATTCAGATTATGTAAAGAAAAAACCTAGAAACCACATTATAGTTTTAAATAAAGCTTTTCATGTTTTAGCAAAAAACAACTAACCAACAACAAGAAAAACCTACTCATGTATGCAAATAAATTTTTTATATTAAATAAATATAACCATGTTAAGAAAACCGCAATATAAATTTTCTTTAAATAAAAGAAAATAAACATGCGGACAGACAGATATAAAAATAAACAAATAAAGATCTCCTCACAATAAAAAATCTCTAAAAAACATCAATAAAACAAATACTCGTACTAAAACAACAACGAACATAAAAAAATAGGAACGACATGTATTTCAAAAAATAACATTTATTATCCTTAAGCCTTTTAATACTCATGTATACATTCATGGATCTAAACTTTCATACACGTACTCTCACAAGTGCATGTATATACTTTTGAAGCAAACACATCCTATACAGTATGAGAAAGAGTGATACGAGTAAAGTCACTGTTTATAAAGATTTTTCTTTTATATTCTTTCTTTTTTCTCTTTCCTTTATGTATAAATAAACATTTTCTTTTGTTTGCAATTCTTCGTGTTCAAAGTCGAAGAAAAGTGAGGAAGAACCTATAAAATGTAAAGTTTTCCTTTTATTTTGCTCTTCAGCTCAAGCTTAATTTGAATTTTCATTAACAAGACACAAACAATATAAAATAAACTCCTTATTTCATTGCAATTGTTGTACATAGTTGTTGTAGCTGTTTCGGTTTAAGCAACAAGACGTTTTTCAATTTAGTGTTAACCTTTTAAAAGCTGCAGTTATATACTGAAATACAATTTTTTTATTTTCGTATCTTAAATATTAAACATTCTAAAAATAACTTAAATTTAAAATTGTTATAAAATTAATCTTAATTTCTATTGATATCACTCTTTTAAAGGGTTAATAAAAAGCAGAACAAAATTTTCTTAACAACAACGACAGCAACAAAACAGTGAAAACTTTATTTGTTTTTGTTTCGTTTCGTTGTGTTTTTGAAAAATTGCACATCCTTCTAGACATTTTGAGAAAATTTATTTTACTTGAGCTGCAGTGTGTAAGTAAACATACATACTATATATACAGACAGACACAACAACAATAACTCTTTCTCACTCTTTTCCTTAACGTATCCTTTATATTGTAAACATACTTATATAAACCCAGCAAACAATAGTATATTGATTTTTGTATTCAAATTTACAGAATTTAAAACAAAAAATCAACAAGTTTATGAATTGCTAAATACAATTATTATTGTAGAAATTTATATCAGCAGCTTTTTTCGAATTTGTAAAAAAATGCTTTCTGGGGTTTTCATTGTTTAAACATAACAAATTTTTAATGTTTAGAGCCAAAAATAAAATTAAAAAAACAAGAACACATTCTACTCTACTGAAAAAGCTATAGATGCATTTGCAGTTCTTATTAAAAAGGATGAATTTGTTAAGGACTGTATGGTATCTGGGTTTCTCTAAATATTAGTTCATTTAAAAAAGGATTTTTCTTACATTCACGAATTCATGGTATGAATGCAGTAGTTAGAAACCTTGCAGTTCGTGGACGCTGTTTCGCATTAGAAAGCTTATCACTTACAAGAATTATACACAGGATAAACACGCATTTTATTTCGATTCTAAATGATTATTGTTAAAATCTAAAATAGTCAACCAAATAGACTTAAAGTAAAATACTTTCTTGTATGAATTTGTCTCCATTTTAAAAACCCTGTAGTAGTTTAAATATCTCATCGTTCATTATGTTGTTATTTGGTATGTAGTTGTAAAATGCAGTAGAATGTCTATAAATATAAAATAAAGGTTGTTTGTCTTTTTTTCTACAACATCAAGAAATCTAAAGGACATATTCGTATATATTCAGGAACTTAAAAATGCATAAATATGAACAACTAGAAAATTTATAAACAATTTTTCAATTTTAAGTTGAAAACTAATAACATTTAAAAACAAACGAATTTTGCAGAAATATTTATTCGCGTAACACTTGTCAACGTTAGAATATTTCAGCAAAGCAATACATACATGTTAATTTTATTTAAAATTATAGAAAATATATTAATGAAACTACATTGTTGCATTTAATTTTTGTTCGAGTGTATAATATTGTATGAAATTAATTTGTAAATCTTATAGAAAATCGTAAATTATCAATTTTATTTGTAATTCGAAATATTTTCACCAACATCATTAATTTTTAAATAATTTGTATTTGTAAAAACAACAATATGTACATACATATGTATGAACTTACTGTGGGTTGTAGATGTTTTTATTTGCGTTCGTTTGAATTGTGATCGTTTAGATTTTGCATTAATTTTAAATTTTTACTCAAAACAAGAAAATACTAATGCTGTGTAGTGTAGTAGAACTTCTTATTTTTTTATAACAATATTTTTCACTGTGTAAATTTTTCTCAAGAAATTCTGCTAAACTTGAAAATATCTTAAAAGTCGTTTGAATTATTTTCCTTCAATGACAATTCTGTTGTATTTTGTTTCCCAAGTCCATTTTTATTCTCTTCAGTCTTTTTAAAACCTTGAATTTAAACTTGGTCACATTTTTGTTTTATTAGCCACCAAATATCGAACTGAACCTGTTTGCTTTACGTTTTATTTTAGGTTGATGAATATCTTTAAAGCAGACAACTTAAACAAATACAAAAATTACGTAAAAAAGATCACTGAGAACTGGTTTCTTCACTATACTATAAATTTTATATAAATATATTTTCCTTAAATATGGGCTTTTTGCAATTTTCTTAACAATATATAAAAAATATACAGCAACAACAAAAGTTTAACTTTAGATAAGCTGTTGCAGTATGGCTAAATCTGAAAACTAAAAAATGTAGGTAAAAAAACCTAAAGAAGATCCTTTTTTGAAGATACGAACACACAATGAAATGAGTGTCTTTAGCCTTTAACAATACAACGGCAGGGAATCATCCAGCCAGGCAGTCCGCTGACTTAAAGATTCATACATATTCGTGGATATTTTATTTGATTGTTTAAGGTATTTTATAGAGTGTTTTAAAAAACATTGAAATCAAATTTATTTACTTAAGAGAAAAATTGTGCGAAAATAAAACTTAACACAAAAAATGACTTAAGAAATAACAAATGTGAGTAAATTTTAAAAACAGTTAACAATAAAATATATTTGATTAAATTTGATTTACAAAAATTATTTAATATATTGCTAGTATAAAGTGTTTAATTTTAAGAACCCTTGGGGTGGACTTTACCAACACTAGTTTTTTATTTTTTAGATTTTTTTATTGTTGAAGACAAAAAAACAAACTCCACATGCAATAACATGCTGGAGATTGTTAAAAAACAATTGTTGCTTGTTTTATTTAATTTTTTCTCTTTTTTGTTTATTATTTTTTGTTTGTAAGTTGTTGTAATTTTACCCCTTAAGTTTTCCCTCTTTTTTGTTGGAGTTTGGTGCATGGTTTATGGCATTGCATGTTGTTATTTAAGAATCCAGCAAAAAAAAAAAAAACAGAAAAAATACGACCGCGCAAATATTTCTATTTAACCAGAATTTAGAAAACCTTAAGGCCAAATAATCGAACTAAAATCACAAATAAAAAAGACATAGCAAAATAGCTCCGATACAATTGTTTAGATTTAACACTGTCATTGTTAACAGATACCAAAAAAATGGGGCAGCCACAAAAAAACTGGTTACAAAAATATTATTCTGTTTAAAAGTTATTTAAATTATTAAAATTAAAACGTTTACATTTTTGCATGAGCAAAATTTTACAATATTTTATTAAAATTTTTATTCAGATATTAGGCATTATAGTAAGCATTAATTAATAGCTTTTGTAATGTGCAAGTTTTACAATTTTTCATATATCATTTTGAAAAAAGTATATAATTTTAAAAAAATTTAATATTTTATTGTATTGAACAGTTCACATTTCATTTTCATTAACATTGTTAAATGAGGCATTTACTTCTTTAATTGCATTTTTCACCAGAAGAATTTTCTTATCTAGTCATAAAGACTGCATTAGAGGAGGCATTACAGAAACAAATATAAACTTTAATAAAAATGAAATACAAACTTTAAAAATGAAATACGTCTTAAAAGATTGACCAACAAAGTGGACAAAATCAAAATTCGGTGTAAGAAAATTTAATTGCAAATTGTTAAAATAATTTCTTTTTACAAATAGTTTTCTTAACTGAATAAAATAAGATAAACGAAACGGAACCACTTTTCTTGTTACATAAAAAGGATTTTTCATTATTCTTTTTTGTAATTTGAAGCAGAAAAAAACTGCAGTTTTGCCTTTACAACATACAATATCAACAGCCAGTTGTACATACAAAATTTTTTTGGAGAGTATAAACAAAAATAAAATTGAAAAAAATAAATAAAATAAAGAAAATATTCACACAAAAATGTTTAACGAGCTCCACAAAGTACTTGCAAAGATATAAGACATAAAAAAGCAACACAATATCAACAACAACTAAATGTCTGTATATGTCTGCAACAGCAAAAAAAAAACACAAAAAAAGAAGAACACAGGAACATAACATGCATTTCGTGCAACGTGCAACATGCTGTATAAAGTATATAACTTTAACAGCAGCAACAACAATGCCACTAGTACTAGAAACAACTACAACAACACTTACTGTAGTTTGTGCTACGTTTACGTTACTGATGCCGCCGCCGTTTGTTGCTAATGTCTCATTGTAGCATTGCAATCGAGTTAAATTTTCCGTTTTTTTTTTCGTTTAATTTTTTTATTATTTTTGCGTAAACATTTGTGCTACCTCTTGAAAGCATGTAAGAGGAAAAGAAGATGAATAAACGACCAACAACAATATAACAATCCAATGAAAAACACAGAAACAGCAGCTCTTTTACTTTGCACATATTGTGGCACAGTGTTTCGAAATTGCAAAAAATTGCCTCTCACAAATATTACGCATATTTTAAAATTTTAGTAATAAGTATTGTAGGTAATGGAGTTATTTCATATATTACTTATCAATAACATAAATTAATGTTTAAATTAATATGGAATTTGTAGCCATTTGTCTATAGCGTATGTCTAATTTGGAATCAGTTACTGTTTCTAACCCTAGTCGATTTTTGTTCATGAAATGTTGATAATTACATTTTTGTTGAAACCAGAAAGAATGATAAAATAACTTTTTAATAAGGCCTTGAGTAAGAGAATAGACTAACAATCTTAAAAATAACTGTAAACCCCGATTTAAATGTCGGGTAAGCAGATTTGTAAACATTTATTTTTTGGTCATCGGCGAAAAAAATAAGTAGTTACTTACCCAAAATGTAAATCAAATATATCTTGCAACATTTTTGTACTAGACATTGCACTGTGTTAGCTGATAATTATTTTTTATACTCAGCACTCTAAAGGTTCGTTAAGTTAACTTGCAACATTCTTTTTTCTACTCCAACGTTGTTGCATCTTTTATTTAGAGTATTTTCTTTAAAATTTGTTGTTGTTTTTGTGTGTGATTGCTGCAATATACCAAATAAAGCAAATGCATTGGAAATTCTTCTTCCTTTATAGCATTTTCTCAATAGAAAAATAAAAAAAACTTTAAACAGATTGTTGTTGAAAAAATGTTGTTGTGGCAAGTAAATGTGGAACTGTGTGTGTGAGTTTAAATACAGACGTACATAAAGCTTTTTAATGATTTAAAATTCCATTTTAAGAATTTTTATACTTAATGATGTGTTTTGTGCTACAAAATATAATTCAGGAAGAGATACAGAGAGCGGGGATGTCAAAGTTTGTTAAGAAGATAAATTCTTTTTTTGTTGCTGTTGACTTTAAACCATAATGGTTGAAATCCCTAAAAGGGATCCTACACGCATACACATGGGTTTTGAAATGTCAACTTTTTTGTTGTTTAGTTCTTAAATGGGGATTTTTAGTATGAATGTTTGCCGGAATGAAATGTGTGAGAGTTTTTTTTTTTTTGTTTTGGTTATTTCATCTTGACCAATTTAAACCAATTGACAGCCGCCAAATAAAATGTTTTAATGGTTTGTCGTCTTTTTTAGAATGGCGGCTCATTTTTCTCTTTACAAAAACACTCAAAAAATAAATAAAAACTTTTCACATTGTTAAATGAAATTTGTCTTTTGCCGTTGTTTTTTTTTATTAAATGGTTTATTTTTTTCCTCTTCTTTTAGATCTTAAATATTTTAACATAAAAATGTTTTTAAATTCATTTGGGAATTTTTGCTAAATATATTTTTTTTTGTTTTAAGCAACTGATAGAGACAAAATATCATATGTATGTATTTCTTTAAATATCTACACGAAAAAGTTAAATCCTAAGGGAATTTAGAAAAATAAATTGGAAATAAAACAAAAATATATGTACATCTTTTAAATGTCGCTAATTTTGTGACGACTTAAAAATATTTTTTTGAAATTTTAAGATTTTCCCAATATTTAAGGTTTTATATTAAACTGTTAAAATCGTTTACTTGCAAACGCATTGTTAGTAAAACTGGTGAATTTGTTTGTAAACTAAAATCTTTGAATTTAGCCGCCTTGTTTTGTGGTTTTTATATTAAACCATAAAATTTGTAATTTAACTTAAAAAAATTTATATGGTTTTATTTCCTTTGAACCAGCTTGTGCCATAGGCCTTCTCATAATACTTGTTAGTAGCTGTTTAGCGTGAAATTGGCAAAAACCAAAATATTTTCATTTTAAGTCCAAACAAAAACATTTTTTTCTTACATGTTTTCAAATTTTTAGTTTTAATATAATTTATGACTTTTAAGAAATGTCGTAAATTATAATTAACTTAAATAACAAACAGTGAGTAGTAACCTGTCTGGTAGTGAATATACGTGTCTGTGCGCGCCTTTTAATTGTACCCTTATGTGTCTCATGCAAATTTGTCACCGTTAGAATTATGTAATATTTTTGTGTATATTTTGCCAACTTTCTCCTAGTTTTGCATTGTTGCATAATCTTATGCAATTCGTTGCACCCAACTACTGTCTGTGTGTGTCATTGAATAACCGTGTTACCTGTTCTAGCAAATTTTTAAATCTAAAACAATAAATTATGAAATTTCATATTTTTGGGTTTCTTTTGCAAAAACAGGGATATTTTTGCGGTTTTGTAAGGTCTAGAGTAGAGCGAGGGACCTGCAGCTGTCGCAATTTTTTGTTTACTAAAAAAACAGCTGGAAGTTTTGTATCTTTTAGTTAAAAAAGTATGATTCTTAGTAAAAATTTATGATTTATGAGTTATGAAACAAATCTCTTTCTTAAAAAAGAAAGTTATGTGCAAATCCTGACTCTACTGGCAAATATGTATGTTGTATTTATTTTAGTATATCTTCACTAGGCTTTCAAACAACATGGTGATTTTTTAATTAACATTAAAATATTTAATAATAATTTTGCCAGACATTGGTTTGTTAGCAAAGTTCAAAAAAACTGAATTCAATTATCACTCCATTAAATGCCATAAAATATTTTATGCCACCTACCAAAATGGCTTTAATGTTGCTAGCTATGTTGTTGTAGTTGTAATAAAAAGGCTTAATATTGTGAAAATTGCTACAGTTTTATAGAATCTGTGTTGCAGATATTGTGTGAACTGTTGGTTAAATTTACCTGTGCAAAGTTTTGTAGTATGTATTTGTGTAATAAAAGTTCGGTACCGAACGTGTGCCATGGTCATAAATTTATTTCAATT
Source organism: Lucilia cuprina (assembly GCF_022045245.1). NCBI lineage: Eukaryota > Metazoa > Arthropoda > Insecta > Diptera > Calliphoridae > Lucilia > Lucilia cuprina. Next base: position 45,665,334 of record NC_060952.1, on the reverse strand, counting down.
GTTGTTGTTTTTGTTGTGAACTAAACTATTTTATTGTTGGTATGTTTTATTTTGGTTTGTTGTTAGTGTCTATAATCTGCAAGATATTATTTATTATAAGCATTAATTAGCTTAAATATTAGAGGAAAATAAGTGTATAACTAACTAAGTTTACAAGTAATAAACAAAATTTATGAATGATTCTTCAATTGGCGAAAAATAAGAAAATATATTTTAAGTTCCACTCAGATTCTTGTAAATTATACAATGTATACCTTTTTATATTAAGTATAACAGTCAAATTGTTAAACACTGCTGAAATATTAATATAATGATTAATGCAGCCACATTCAAACATATGTATGTATGTATGTATGTATGTATGTATGTATGTATGTATGTATGTATGTATGTATGTATGTATGTATGTATGTATGTATGTATCAAAAAATATTGTCTATAACATTTTGGTTGTATTTTGTGTCTAAAATATTGTAAATATATAAATATATGGCTGTGTAATATTAAGCTTGTTTAAATTATTTGTACACAATTATATAATTGTTGAATTTATGAATTTTTATATTTAAATACCATAATTAATAACACTTATTTTTTCTCTTTCTTTTCTAGGTAAGTAACATACATAAATCAATAACAACATCTAAAAAAGATACCCCAAATCAAGTAAACTAAAGGCATATTATGAAAAGATAAAAAATGGTTTGTAATAAATCGCAAACAAGTAGTAAGTACTTAAAAATAGTTTCAACAGAAAAAAATAACATAAAATATTCATGAGGTTGCTGATATCAATAGCAACAATGTCTATAAACTACCACCACAAACCAAAGAGAATTTGCAAATTTATATTTAAGACATTAATTATAATAAATTAGAGTTTATAAACGCCTTATTTAAATTTATTTTCTCACACATATAAACTTCAATCGAAAACATAAAAAATAGAAAAATAACAATCAATAAATACAGCTTTAAAAATAATCAAAGAAAAAATAAAGTAATACACCCAACCACCTTCTACATTTCATGTTTAAATTCATTGCTTTAAAAAACATCCTTGATCAGGTTCAATCAATGTAAATGTAATTTATTTGCTAATGTTATGTGGAAAACCCCCTCCTGTAACAACAAAATTTATACAACAAAGCAAAAAATATTTAAACAGTTTTTGCTACCAAATACTACATATAAGAAGCGGCTGTTGGCTGCATATCATTGAGATAAAACATTTTACCAAAAGTTTTTTTTTTATTTTTTGCTTAAAGGGAAACTCATCAATGTAACAAGACTAAAGAGGGTTGCAAAAAAACCAAAAAAAAACTATATATATGTAAAATTATTCAATACCCGTTTATAAGAGCAAAAGATATATTCTCAGTATTTTTTCTGCTTAAATCAATACATTAACAATTCAAATTCAAGAGCCATCAGTCTAATCAATTATCTAACATCATTTGTTAAGGGAAAATAGCTTTAAATACGAAATTCTGGTTTAAATTGTTAAAGTTATTTTATTGAATTTTATGGTCTTTGAAATGGAAAACCCGAATATCTACTCCACTAATATCACTACAGTCTCATATTTTTTATCATACTTTTTATTATGTCTTATATAAATGACAAACTGTTAGAGGATCTATAAAATTTGAAATATGTAAAGCAATTTGCAAAATAATAAAACAGACAGAAGCATTAAGTTTTTTGAAAATAATTTTCTAAAGAGGACTTTGCAAAACAAAAATGTTTTTGAAACTAAAACATAAATAATTATAAATTCACTAAACTATTTATTAGAAAAGTCAAATATGCAAGCATAAAAAAAAACTAAGAGAATGTAGACTCTATAAACTCTTTTCCATTTCTATGGAAAGTTTTCATATATTTTTAAAAATTTTTGAAAAACTTCAGTTTTTTATGAAATTATAAGCATCATTATTAAAAAATCTGCAATCAAAATATAATTCTCCTTATTATGTACATAAATCTTAATTTTTTAAGTTATATAGTCCTCATAACAAATTGATTTTAATATAATTTTAATCTATTTTTAAAGTTATGTTTTTCTTTATTAAATTTCTTAAAGCTACAAAAAGCTACTTTCAAAATAAAACTAAATAATTATAATAATATGGAAAAACTACTTGAGGCAAAACTATGTACAAAATGAAGTGTGTTATCATAAATTGTCTCTCTGGGTTATGGGTTGAAAGAACGAAAAAAATATAATAAAATAACGACATCATATGAAATTACACAAAGATTTTGCTTAAGGCCTTTTCCTCCACATATTTCACACTAAATGAAGCTTTAGAACAGGCGTTTTAAAGCCACATGTTTTATGTGACAAAACAAAAACAAGCTGCAGTTTCATAACATGTATGTATGTATGTATGTATGTATGTATGTATGTATGTATGTATGTATGTATGTATGTATGTATGTATGTATGTATGTATGTATGTATGTATGTATGTATATATGTATGTATGTATGTATGTATGTATGTATGTATGTATGTATGTATGTATGTATGTATGTATGTATGTATGTACGTATGTATGTATTTTTGTCTGTTCAGAATTTGAGACTTATCAGCTGTCAAGTTAGCTATTATGTTTTTACCAGATTCATTCATTTCTGACAGTGTCAGACCGTATCCATCCTTTAAGCAATTATTGATGCATTTTATACACAATGATAAACTGATAAATTCTCATCATCAGCTAAAATCTTTTAAGTTTTGTTGTATTTTTGATAAGAATAACAACATTGCCATCAAACACCATAAAAAATGTATGCTTTAAGGCATCTGTAGATACATTTTTTTAGTATTTTTTAAACGACTTTGTATGAATATAATTGTATTACATAAAACACGTTTAAATATTTATGAATGTAGTAAGTTGCCTTATATAAGATACATTACTGTTTTGTTGCTGCTGTTCTTCCTTTTTTCAAATAACTCTTGATTCTTGAAATACATACATATAAAGCAACGGCTGTGTTAATTGCTTTTACAGCAATTATAAAACTCAGACCAAAAAAAGAACCAGAATAAAAAAAATTAAATAACTCCAATGAATGGTTGTATTTTGAAACACCACCATTATAATTAAAATATGTAAAATAATGTTTTAGTATCTGTATTCATAAAAACACTGTAACAAGAATTAAGGCGTTTACGATTTTTTTCGTTTTTATTAAAAAAGGAACATCTACATCATTGGCATCATTATTAAACGATTAAAATTTGGTGAAATTGGATGGTCATTTCTCTTACTAAATGTGGCCATCATACATCAAGGGTTTAACACACGGCTGTTCAGTTTGTTGCAGGCTTGAAAAAAGATACGTGTATATTTTTAATCTAATTTATTTTTAGGTGGTATGTGTTATGATTTTCATGCTTTTTTATTAATTGCTTAATTAGTTACACTGATGTACAACTTTTTTAGGTTTTATAAAAAATAACAAATGAAGTTTATAAAAAATACAATTCAGAAATTAAGACCATTTAATGTTTTAAACCTAAATGTAACTCCATTTTGAACACTTCTATTAAATATATAGGGTCTTATTCATAAACATTTATAAAAAGATTATAAAAGAAAATTTCACGCAAAATTCGTTTTAAAAACATTTATAAAAAGGTATATGAAAAAAATTTGATTAATTAAAATTAATTTGTATCATATAGTTATTGTTACAAACCATATAAAGTTTGGTATTTTTATTATTTAAATTTTAAGTACAAAAAAACATAATTAATTACAACAATTATAAACAAAAAAGTGCTTTTATATATTACTACATCCTCCAAATTCAACTGTCGCCCCGAATCCTGTTTAACCAATATAAACTAAAAAGCCTAAAAAACTATTTTTAACAACAATTTGTTTAAATTCAATTTAAACCACTTTGAACAAAACATTCCAAAAATGAAAAAGGAGAAAAACTACAAATGAACAAAGCAAAAATAGTTCAGCACTAATTAAAGTTCACATACTTTTGGGGATGGCGGAAATATTTGTTGTGACCTTTTCTAAACTTTCGAATGAAGCTAAAATTGGAAATTTTAAACATAGCAAAAATATTGTAAATAACCTGGAATAGTTGAAATATTTATTTTTACAACATCAGCATTATGGGAAAATATTTATGAAATGTTGTTAAAATTTTAATGTGATTGAATATTATATTTAGTTTTTTTTGTGCAAAACAAATTTTATAGAAAATTTAATATTCTAAGGACATTTAAGTTATAAAATTAATTACATATCTTTTATATTTTTTTCTTTCAAAAAAGCAATAAATTTAATTATATTTTATTGTTATTTTCTTCTCACTGGTATAGTAGTCTCTGTGTGGCACGTGATGATGGGTCGGCTTTAGCTTTGTGTAATACTTGCCACTATTTTAACATAAATATTAACACACGCCCCTCTGATTGTCAGCCTTGTTTTGCAATTAATTTTGTGGCAGAGTAGTGGAAAATCATAGAAATGACAGCTTTCACAGTTTATAGCCTCAAGCATACATGTGTATATATGTTTGATTATAAATGAATGTGGTTTTGTACAAAATATGCTTCTATAATTCGGGGAATCATACAACACAAGTATAATAATCCAAACTTATATGTGGGTGATTTACCAAAAATGTATATAATAGTATTCGTACATTAATGTGTTTGTGTTTTTGTTTGTGTTCAATTGTATGCTAAACTTTTGCAATTAGTTTTTACTCTTTCTTCTTATATCTTCGTTCTGTGTCTGTCTGTTTCCAGCAGGTTGGTAAGGAATCATTGTATTTCTTTTAAACAGTAGTTTTCCTCCAATGCTTTTGGGTCTTGTCAAACTGCAGGGTTTTGTCAGTCTATCTCTATTTCTCTGATGATAATTGTATAATACGACAAAAGTTAATTTATTTAGTGCCAGTTGACAGTTAGTTATTTGTTGCAGCAATTGTTTTATTGTTTGTTTCGTAATGTTCATATGCTTGTGTGTTTTTATGCGTGCGTGTTGTACGTATGAGTTTCAATTAGTCTACAAAATTTAAATTCCTGACAGTTTATTTAAAACACAAGTGTAAATTAATAAACATTATTATTTGGTTGACTTAATCCTTTATGAGATGCAAGCGGTCAAGTGAGAAATAGAAATTATTAATTAAAACACAAACCGTTATAAACATATGATTATAATCTTTGTAATACATATAGAAACTCGAAAATATTATGCACATTGTAATCTTATGAGTATGTAATTTTCACGCACCCACTATTTATAATAAAAGTTAACATAATATGATTACAATAATATATTAAAAAAAGTAATGTTAAAATTTTAACCATGACAAATCATATATTTTTCTGTGTCTGATTTCTTAATGGTTTAATTAAACTTATTTCCATAAAATTAAATTTGTAAAATTTTATTTTCAATCTAAAAATATACTTAAAAATTATTTTGTTTTTATTAAATATTTTAATGGCTTTTTAAATATTTATATAATTGTAGCGCATAATTAACAGCGACACCAACAACAACAAAATCACGCCAAAATCATTTATACTAAAAAAATTTTATAAATATAAATTGTTCTTATAAAATTTGTTTCTCTTTTACCTTCATACCAATACAAAAACAACATCCTTCTCATTCATGTTTTTTTTTTCTTTTTTTGCTGTTGCTATGTTTTGTAGTAAAAAGAGTAAAATTGTCGTTATCTTTTTTGCCACAGGCAGCTGCAAATGCCACGCAAATTAAACATCCTTCTTTTTCTATTTATTCCTTTGTTTTGGCCTTAAAAAATTATACGTGTGTATGAGAGATTTTTATTTATTTTTTGGCTTTAAGCTTTACATACTACCTTTTTCGGCAGTTGTTTCGCTGTATGAGATTTTTTGCACACTTTTCCCCATAGTAGTGACAATTTATATATTTGTACGGCGTTTGGGTTGACTTTTTAGGTTTTTGCATCTTTGTTTTTTGCTTGATAGCTGGCAGCCAGTCAGCAAAACCAAACATTTATTTAGCCAGCCAAGCAACCAGAGTTTAGTTATTAAACACCCACTTATTACCTTTTTATTTGCATTTGAACGACCACTCTATAATTTCTGTTAAAAGTGGTCCTTATTTGCAAACAAGAACCCAGAAAGAATAGAGGAGGTAGAAGAGTTTTCCAGTCATGTTTCAAAATATATGCTGTTATAATTCAGTTGAAACAACAACCTCAGGTTATTGGGTTCAGAATTATGAGCTTAAAGAGATGATAAAACACAACAAAAATAAACATTAACAATGAAAAAGAGTTGGTGCCAAGAAAAAATGTAAATTTATTTCTTTACATTCATTTCGCAGCCCACTTTTTGAACATGATTTTTTAATGATTTAATCCTTAATATCCTTGACAAACAAGTAAATACTTCCGCACTAGTAATTTTCCACATCGTAAATCAATATGTTTATACACAAAAATAAAAATAATGATGCACAACCAGCGCTTAATCAAACGTACCACCGAATAAAACACCCCCTCATCAGGAATCCTATATGCGGACAAAAATAAGGGTATAAATTTGTGCAGCAGGAAAAAACGCAACTGAAATATGGCAATAAAATCCTACAGACAGAAACAAAATTACGTGACCAATGTGTTTTATTACAATTTTATTGCAAGAATTCACTTTTTTTACATAGATATGTATGTACATATAAGACTCTGAATATGTACTTATGTATTAAAGTATATATGTAAAAAGGATGTCATAACACATAAATATATAAATATAAATTATATATATGAAACTTATACAATTTTAATATAAAGAAACCCTGCAGTTCAGACTAACCTGAACTATTTAAGTTAGTCTTTAATAGCATCTACAGACTAATAGAAAACCACAACATTAACTAGCCTACTGGAACACTTACTCACATATTTAGATATTTTGGAAATTTACTGTTTTAAAAAGATACGTTGAACTGTGTAAAACTGTTGGGGAAAAATTATTTATGTAGCTTAACTTGAAGATGAACAACACATGAGCATGAATATCAAGCCATTGAACAAAAGACTGTATATGAAGTATAGATGTTGCAAGAGCATGTGCTTATTCTAGGAATACACAGAACCGTGAAAATAATAATAATTTTTATGAAAAATGTCACATATATATAGTCGTATATTTAACAAAGAAAAAAAGACAATTTCTTTCTTTATTATTCATTCTTGCTAAAAAAAATAAGTATCTTTGTATGTGAGCATAATATATTAAACATCAGCGTAAATAATTTAATTTATTGTTTGATTTCTTATTTATTTTGTGGGAATCTGCATATATTTTCTTTTGTGGTGAATGGTAACATGTTTACTTCTTAAAATTCTTTATGGAAAATATAATTAAAGTTCAACAAACACCTTAGATTAAAAATAAATTTATTTTACAACAAGGGATGTACAGACAGTTTAAACTTTAAAGACTAACAAGCATGGAAATAAAAAACTAACTAAAATTTAATTTCAACTGAAGAAAGATGTCTCCAATGAATCACTTCTTTACATCTTTCTTTTTTTATATGTATCATTAAAATGTTTGAAAAATTATATTGATTATAATTTTATTCTTCATATACAATTAAACTTCATTCGTAGTTGAGTGGTGCTTAGTTGAGGTTATAAACATCAAAAAGTAATAAGTTCAAAAATTGTAATTTTTCCCGTATACCTATTCTTTAAACATTTTATAAAATTATAGCAATTTATTATATTACAATAGCTTTAGCAACAATAACAACAAACACAACAACAAAAGCCTTAAACGTTTGATTATAATAGTACATATAACCCTAAAGGGTATTTACAATTACTTGTATTATTTGTTGGCTTTAAGAAACCATCCTGGACAGACAGACAAATACAGCGGCCAGGTTGGTCAAACATACGAGTGCAGCAGCGTTGTCTTCAGTATTTTTTCTTTATAAATGTTAAAAGATGTAAACGTTTTATTTCTTTGTATTTTTTTGTTCTTGCTTAAGTTCTTAGTGGCCATATAAATATTTTAAACTTTTATATAGGGTCACTTCTTTTACAACAATGTTACTTTTGTTTTTGTTCTCATGTTCAGATTGCGGCAGAAATTTTATTTTGATTAATGGTTGTTTTCTATAACAATTCTTTTCTTTTTTAACCTCAAATAATAAGTTATTTTTTTCCTAAATTATATGTTGTAATAAAATTGAAAATTATATAAAAAATCAAAGATATGTATAAGGTTGTATTAAAAAATATATTTATATAGAAATATTTATTTCTAATCAACATACACACACATACATATTTACATACTAAGTGTATCGAATACTCTACAATTTGTTTAGTAAGAGAAAGTATGTGCTAATAAAAATTATTATTGATTTGTTTTTGTAGTCAGCCATTAAAAATTTTAAACTATGATTTTTATTTCGGAAGCCATTAAAATTACAACTACCACTACATTAAGAACAACCACCAACCATCACACCAACAACAGTACATTTCTCTACATCCTCTCTCCATCTACTTCATCAAAAAACTCTCGCACACAAAATGTATCTATCTATCTTTAATGCCTGCTGCTGCTGAGAACATATGGATGAATGTGTTAGTATTTCTTCGTTTTGGTTTCCATTAAGATAAGAAGACATTATGGCAGCCACTACTTTAAAATTTTAGTTTGGTTTTCTTTTTTTTTTTTTGTTTGTCCAAACTAAAAAGTGAGTAAAACGAAATACACATTGGACCGGTTATTTTGAAATCTATTTAAAATCGCATGCGCGCCAGTGTAACAATCCATATGGTCGTTTTTTAGATCTTTATTTCAATATTTTTTCATTATAGATCATTTTATTAAGTGTGTATAAAAAATTGAGAAAAAAATAATAAATTTATCATGCGATCGTATTGAGTTATTAAGAAATAAAAAATGTGGATGTTTTTTGTTTTGTATTTTGAGGGAGGAGTATTTTTTATTTCAAAAGTGTTGAATAAATTAACTTTTGAATTTGTTTATACTTTTATTAATGATAATATTATCAGTTTTATAATTATGTGTGTATATAACTCAATTTAATTATTCCTTTTTAAACATTTCAATTAAATTTTAAACATTCTTAATGTTAAATGAATGCTAAAAATCGAATAAAAAATGAACGATTATCGTTTTAGCGGTAAATTTTCTTCGGGTTTCGTTTCAGAAGCACTTATTATTTAAATAAAATTTAAGCTATTTAACTAATTGCTCTTTAATTATGTCAAACATTCATAAATTTAAATTTAAAAAATTTTCTTTTTCACTTATTATTTAACTATATAGTAAAAATTCTACTGTTTTATTTTAATAGTTAATTTAAAATTATAAAAAATAAATTTAAAAAAATACAAGCATATATTTATACATACGTACGTTCATACTTATTTATATGTCATGCCTATAATTGCCCGTAAAACTTTGAATAAATTTTGTGTGATTTTGGTCGTTTATGCTAAAATTGCTGTTGTTGTTATTATTGCTGTTGTACAAACATTTAAGGGGTATGTAAACTACATACTCCAGTCTTAAAAGCAGCAACAACTACAACCATAATTACACTGTCATCCAGCAACAAGAACAGCAGCAGCAATATAAAAAACTAAAACATTGAACACTTGTATATAAACGATGATACTTGTAAAAGGTTTTATACTTAAAAATACATATTTTATATACATACATATGTATGTTTGTTATGTAGGTATATATATATAAATATGTATAAAAACTTACATGGGTTAAAAAATCGACAACAAAAACAACATTAACTATTAGGGCAACAAATACTTGTTGTATTGTTGTTGAGATTATTCGCATGTTGCATGCAATTTAACATATGCTTCAAAAAATTCACGTGTTTTGATTTTTTGTTATTGTTACTTCTACTCTTATATCTCTGGTTTGTTGCCGTTGTTATATTTTCATAAATATTTTTGTTGCTGTGAAATAAAAGAAGGCCTTGCTGTAGAATTTTCAGTTTTTGTTGTAAGTCGTTGAAGCCAGTTTGTTATAAATTACTTTTGATTCGCCAGTTTGTCGGTATTATTAAGGGAGCTCTTCCGCTCTTTTAGCACCATGCTTATTATTTTGTATGTGTTAAAGATTTTGTTGTTGTTTTTTATAAACATTAATACATGTATAATTTTACAAAAAAAAGTTGCCCACATATAGTTAATAATGCGGAAAATTAAAAGAATAAAAACATTTTGTACCAAAAAGTCTTTACGAAACTTAAAAGTGGTGATTTTTATACATATAACCATTTGATCACTGTAATATCAACTCTAGTTGTGACAACCATATTATGTTAGATTAATCATAAATGGCTGTATCTTTGTTACAATAAATTTTATCGTTTTTTTATCACTATTTAGAGCACTGCTGTAAAATAACATATTAACAATATGATTTATGAATTTCGTCTGTATTAATGTTTATCAACCTTTACATTTCTGTGTTATATATATTTTTAAACTATAATTCGAAATTCTGAGAGTAATGCGAATGCGCGCACCCTTAAATTGTGGGTTATTAAGTAAATTGATTTTAAGTACGTTTTAAACTTATTTTCCTCAGTTGCCTTCTATTGTTGCACACAGACAAAATCTTAACACGAAAGGTAAACATTTACAAAAAATAAAAACCCAACACTTATCATACCTTACCTTACAACACATTACTTTAAAAGTTACAGATCGGTAAAACGAGGTAAGACAAACAACTGAATGCAACAACAACAGCAAAAGACCGTCAGTAATTGCCTTTTGAAAATGGTTGATGTATGGAGTACCAACCAGAGTAAGCATAAAAGAGTGATGGCAGGTTTTTTTATATGTTCGTCTGGATGAATGTATTTTATAATAATTCCGTTTAGGTTAAATGTTATTTGCAATTTTCATGTTTATATTACAATTATTTGTTTTAAACGAAATTGAAAATGAAAATAAGGTTGAAAGTTAATTGCCCTATAAGTTGCTTAAACTATTAATAGTAATTGTATTAAGACTTTTAATTAAATTAAAAAATTAAACCAATAATTTTTTTTATTAAATACACAAGAGTATGATAGCGTGTTGAATTCATAATTCTTTTTGGTAAATAGATTTCTTGTGATTATTTTTTGTTAATACATAATTATTGTAATCCCCACAAACTTAGGAGGTATACAAATTTACAACCATTTTACATGCCATTATTATAAGAAAATTTTACATAAAAACCTAAAATTTATTTGGCATTCATTCATCAAAATTATAAACATTAAACCAGAAAATCTTTAAAAGATTTTGCTTTTAGGCTGTCTGAGAGATACGATACCACCCAAGTGGTAGCTGACAAAGTATTTTATAAAGTAGCTTGATTATGGCCATGATCAGCACTTTTATTATAATGAGTCTATAAAAACAACGCTTAATTATATGTCTTTTTTTATTGATCGTTCAAACGAACGATCTTACTTAAGTGTCTGTGTATAGAATTGCATTTGCTGGTATAAAGAGTTACGTATATTTTAAGATGATCATTAGTACTGACAATCGTTAGATTTATATGAGTATGTGCTTTTGATATTTTTCTGATTTTTGTATGTATGTATGTATGCTTGTTTATTTTTAAACAAAAACCAGTATTTAAGTTATTTTTTTAATGTTAAATTATTTTTAATTTGCTTGTTAAAAAAAGTGCAAATTTAATTGTTTTTAATTATTTGCAAATAAAATAAAAAAAATTATTTATTACTGATTGGAAAATATTAATAATTAGAAACTTTAAACAGGTTTTAAAAATTTAAGCTTAAAGATGGTGCTTTTTACAATTTTAATTGCGAACAAACTAAAAACGTTTACTGCAACTTTTCATGCATCATAAATAAATCTCGATTAGTTGTTTAATAAACCAAAATACGTTACTAATATTAAAACAGTCTCAGTTAATTTAATAGTGCAATAACTCAAAACTTCATGTTTTTAATAAAAAAAAAACAATGTAACATTTATATATACATAAATATAAGAAATAAAATGTAATTGGTAAACATATTACCCATAACTGTATTTTTATAGATGTGACGGTCTTGCCTTAAATAAACGATTCCTTGTACAAACTATGCTCGTTTAAACATACTCTGTCATATTTTATGAATGTAACGAGTGAACAAAATTTATTTAACGACATTTAACGTTCACATCTTAACACATACTAAAAATATGATTTAAGTTAACAACTTCAATTGTAAACCACCATAAAAGAAACACTCAACAGCACAAACAAAATAGTTAATGTTTATATGTAATAAAATATAATCATGAGAGGATGCAAAAAAACCGTTTGGTTTGTGCCACAGAAAGTTGAAACAAATCCATACTCTTGTTTAAAGTGTATATGAAATAAAATGAGGAAGAATTTCTAGTTGTTTCGAGTTTCTTAAAATTGTATTGAGAAACTCTAAGTATAACATTTTTTAGCATAGCTAGAAACCTATTTGTTCGACCTGAATTAATCAGATTGTAAAACTACAGGCTTAAGTATATTTCAGAAAAGCTAATACATGTGGAATATTTTTTAAATGAAAAAGCATTTTTTTCAATAAATAGTATATAAATTTTGGTATAGGAATTTACATCTACTTTAAAGTTATTTATGTATAATTTAATCGCCCTATTCGGGGGTTGTATAGGGGTTAGGCGATATAATAGACCTATTTAAATTATTTTCAATAGCGTTCGTCCTTGGGTAGAATAATTAAGACGTTTATTTGTATTATTTAAATAATATAAATGTAAATTCAGTGTTTGACAAGTTATCGGAAGTTTGTATTAGTTTATAATAGTGCATTAAAAATAAATAACAATTAATTGATTTTTTCTAATATCATATTTTACCATAAAATTTTGCAATAAAATTTTTAAATAATAAATGATTATATATATTTTTTAATTTAACAATATAAACAAAACACAAATTTCCTTAATAGTATTTTACTACAAAACTCAATAATCTGTCTATTGTTTTATGAGTTTATCCCTTTTTAAATAAAACTTACTCTATTGTTTAGTTGATTATTTAGTGTTAGAATTACTATTTCATATTTATATATTGTAAAAAAATAAAAATATTTATAGTCATATAAGCCTACGGTAAATTTGGCCAAAAAAATCCGTATGTATTGTTTACACCACAACTAGTAAAACAAACAATAATTTACAAGTGCCATCACACTTTTATACAGAAATGTATGTAAACACAACAGAATCGGCTGCTTTTTGCATAAAAAGGGGGAAAAGTTTTCCTATTTACAATTTTTTTAATTTTGGCTTTTATTTTCCAATTAAAAAAATTATATAATAATGAAAGAAAGTTTCCGTTTTTAGATCCTTTTCTCGGAACGGCTCTGATCTGATGAATTTTATTAAATATAACAACAACATCATTGAGAGACTAATATTATACGGTACTATTTTATTTGATTTTTTTCGTTTGTTACAGAAAGGGGAGAAAATTTGTGTTCATAGAGATAAAAGTGCCAGAGCAACTTGTCATAATAAATTTTTCCAACGATGGTCAGCATTTATAAGCTTTTTTTGTCGTTGATGTTGTTGTTGCTGGAGTAGTTGTTGTTTGTTTCATAAATAAAACTCATTCATTCACAATAAACAAAAACAACAAACAATATGAACATTTTTTATACTATTCATCCATTCATTGTTTTAATATATAAAAATAAATAGTGAAATTTATGCAAATTTATAGCGGAGATTTACCACAACAACAACTTCAATTGTGAAACAAAAAAATAATATATATGTATATGTATATATATACCAGCAAATATATTTTCGCATGAAAAATTGTCCAAAGTTTTTTTTTTAAACAAATAAAAAAATTGAAGTTTATAAGATTAAAATCTAAAATGAAATATTAATAATATTGCTAAAAAATAGAATTGTATGTATATGCAAAAAAATAAAGTTATTTAAATGCTTAACAAATACATATGTAATATTTATTAAAATTTTAAAAATTTTTTGTAGATTTCCCAAAAAAATATTTAGTTAATAACTCCATAAATTATTTAAGCAATTGACATTCTTTACTTTTACTCATTTATGTATGTGTGTTTTACACATAATTTAACATAGGCTTAAACTTTCAATAAATCGGTAAAAAATTAATACCTTCTCTAAGCTTTAGAAAGTCCTTTATTACTAGAATTTTGTATGTTATTTCACAAAAGTTCCAATAAAAGAATTACAAAAACTCACAAAAGTTAATATCAGCATCATATTGCTACAGAAAAAGTCTATGGCATATAAACATTGCAGCAGCACAACTATAGATGGCTAAACAAAACAACAACATCATGAACAAAAAAACAAAAACACAACAAATATATTGAGGGTATTAAACATTAAATCATATCTTAGCAACAAGCCTAGACAAAATATGAACATAACTACAAATATTAGAAAATTAACCCATTGTATTATGTGTACAATCTATTGTATAGTTCATTAGTGGGCGCGCTATTTTACCGGAGTCTCTGGTGATAATCGAACTTATGACCTTTAGATTCTAGACTGTAAAAAATCTATTTTTTCAAATCTGTTATACATATTAATTTATAGATTTAAATCAGTACTGCAATTGGAAATATGTATAAAAACATTTACCGTATTCATTTTTATGATTGTATATGCTGCAATCATAAAAATGATACGGTAATCAGATCAATGGTATATTTAAATGAATAATTAAACATAATATGATTGCGCCAATCAAAAATATTAAAATGGTTGCCATTTACAACCATAGGTTTTATTTTCAATATCTATTTCTAAAATATTTACCATTTTTAATGGGTTAGTAGCAGAAAATACTCGGAGCTTTTATGCTAAACATTTTTAAATGAAGCACTTTCTACTTCATTATAATACAATTTCATACAAATACACAAATTTCAAGCCTCCAAGGCAAAAATGGTCTAAATACAATAACAATAGCAATAACACTAACAAAACCAAAACAATCTACAACTACAATATATAAAGCAAATACTAAACAATTTCATGTAGGAAAAAGCGAAAACAACAACAAGAACTGCAACAAAAATTATTGTTGTATAAACATTTATGTACATTCGATGTTTTGGACTCACTCATACTTTATACTTAATAGCAACAGCAACAACAACAAAAAGATAGTAGTCGGCAAACTCCAATGAATAAATGTTGCTGTAGTTATTACCGACCATAGCTATGGCTATGACTGCTGTTGCTATTGCTGCTGCTACTTCTACTGATACCAATGCTGGAGTACACATTGTTAATCTTTGTAAAATCCAAGTGCTGCATGCGGTATTATGCGAAAATTTATCTGATTTAACACCTAATATACAATAACTTAATATGCAATATTTTCTTTCTCACTCTGTTGCACTTCCACAAATAAAGGCAAAACGTACAGAAAAAAACAAAATGTTCAAAAATGAACAAACTAAAAAGTCATATACTACATTCATACATCCTACAATTGTATGTCTGTTAGCAGTAACTAAGAGAAGAGTACTACTCAAATATACAACCATGAATAGAAATTTTACATTACTGAAAATGTTTAATACCCCCCGGTCTTTTCTCTTTTTTTAATAAATCCACTATAGACTTGCAACAAGAAGAATACACATGCAGTGTGTAGTTTAGAATGTACATACGATGTAGATGATATAAGTTTTAAATAGCAAGTGTGTGATAAATGCGTTTTAAAGCAAAATATGCAAGTGGAGTGTTTGCACGAAGTATAAATTACAAAAATTCTAATACTGCCAAAATATTAACCGACCATTCCTCCCCTGCTGTCTGCCTTCTTACACTCTCCCTCATTTCTACTTACATACATTCATAAGCTTTAAGTGAAGTGGTCGGTGCAAAGAGAACAGATCTTAGAAACGCATTAGTTTAAATCAAGGTGAAATTTTAAAACAATGATTTTTAGGAAAGTTATTGCTCTTATCCCCTTGAGGCCATAGATGCCGACCATAGTTTAATGGTCAATATATAATAATGCATAGGAGTTAAATAGGTGCATGTATATGTTTTTTTACCCAATATCTAAATAGGAATTCTATTACTTTTTCTATGCTTCTTTTAGAGATGGTTATCTTTTAGTACTTTTTACAATTAAAAGTACCAACATCTTTTGGTACTTTTTTAAAATTAAAAGTACCAACTTAAAGCAAATCATAGGTTAAAATTAGCATGAGAATTTATTAAATCATTAGTTAATCATTTTTAAAATTTTACAGTATACATCCGATTTTGGCCAAACCTATATCATTTTAAAGGTATTTGTTTGCAGATGTGCACAATATATATATTAGTAAAATCAGTTATTAATCCATAGAAACAAAAGTCAGTGATGCCACATATAATCTTAAAAAATATTACAATTTTTATCTGTATACGTATGCATATATATTTTTTTGAATCTGAATTTTTAATTTAATTTCGACTAGGGAGGTGGAGCTCCCTTTATGTACTCTAGTAATTATCAAATAGTTATAACATTAAAACTACAGTACATGTTTTTAGTACACTTTGGCAAATAATACTTTTCCAACACCAGCATCTACCAATAGAATAGAGTTATGTTAGTTCTTCTTCGAGTACTAGAAAAAAAATTCTAGTATGTTATACTCTCACATACACGGTTGTTGCACTTGTATGTTTACTAAGAGAGGAATGTTCTTGCAGTTTTACATGGAGTCATCATGGCTGCACGAAAAAAATTAAAAAAGTTTCAATTTTCAAAATAATAGTATAAAGAAAGTTTTGCACCTATAACCAAAATGATGATATCAATTACCAAATTTGTAAAAAATAAAAAATATATACATATATATTCTTTTTATTAATTTATTAATTGTATAAATTAAACTGTTTGGTAGATTTAGCATTTACAAAAAAATATCACATTATTGTCACAATTGAATATATAAAGTGTTTCATAAATTGTCAAGAAACTTGAATATTATATGCCTAAAATTTTATTAACTACTTCAGAATTATAAATATTTTTAGCACAAAAAAAAGAAAAATAAAATATTAAAGTAGGCCAGAAAAATATTTTCAACCAATTAAAAAATTAATTGAATCAATTCAAAATTTAATCAAAATTGTACACTTATTTTTTAAACAACGAGATAATTAAGACAAATAAAAATTAAAGAAAGAGAAAAACATGTTAATTGAAAATAAATTACCGATAATTTTGTCTGTGAATCGCAACTTTAACGTACTCATATAATATACGGGTATCTAATCATCGTAGATTATTAAGAAATCAATCAGTCAATTGATTAAGTCATGAACACAACAGGTTTAGTTTGATATGGACACCCCAAACTTCAGGGTAATAGTGCGGTATGTGTGAGACTCATACTGCTAGTACACATATTTGGAGTAGTATGTAGACTAAAATATGTACAAACTATGTATTGAATGGATGTTAGTGTTAGAATGCGGCTTTTACAAACTGTGAATATGAACTGCATTTATCATTCTAAAGGCGGCTGCATTTATAGTTCACATTTTTAGCTTTTTACCAAAATACTTTACGGATTCAGTTTAAAACTTAAGGATATTAAAACATAATATATATTGTACATATTTACATCTAAGGAGGAAGTTATGCATATAGTACATACTTTTAAAGGAAATATAAAAAAAATAAAGTATTAGTTTGATATATGCAACAATTAAGTTGTATATACAACTAAAAAATATGATCAGAATTAAAAAAAGCCACAGAAAATATTTGAAATTTATCTAAAGGAACTTAGCAATTGCTTTAAATGTAATAGGAAATAATAGATGATCTTAAATTTTGTTTTGTTTGTATAATTTTTGTCGGGGCTTAAAGGCTTTCTTCATAATGTGTCATCATCTTAACATGAGTCATTGCTGACATAAATTTTATTTCTTTAAATTATTATATGGAGACAATTTTTGTCGATTTTTTTATAAAGAAGAAAACAAATGCAAAATATAAAATATAAATTATTTATGGTTATAAATTTTTCAACACTTAAACCAATTTTATTATATTTTTTGTGTTGTAGAATTTTTTAACACCATATGTTGCAAACGAAAAAATAAATATTGTTTTAAAAAATAAGACTTTTTTGTAGTATCATCCTCGTTTTCAGTTCAGTATTATATTGTTGTCGTTTTCATTTTCAGGCTGGCTTAAAATTTTCTTTTTGTTTGATTTAAATGTTAAAAAAACGCTTTAAAACATAGAACATTATTCTTATCGTTCTGTTCGGCTGTTCTTGTTTCGCCGTTTTATATACATATACATATGTATGTGTGTATTTTACAAATTTATTGTATTTAATTTCTTCATAATTTAAAAGCCCAACAACTGCTGTTGTTACGACTACTATGATATTGTTGCTTCTACTGCTGTTGTTGCTGTCAAAATACATAAATTAGCAAACAAAATATAGAAAATTTACTAAATTTTGTTTTTGTTCGTATTGTTGCTGTTGCCGTTGTTTTGACAGCAGCTGTTGCTCTTTTAACTGTCTAACGGGTTAACAACAAAGACAAAAACAGCGGCTGCAAAAAATACTATCAACAAAAACAAAGCTATAGTAATAACCAACCAAAATTGTTTTTCAATTTTGCATATTTTACACCATTTCCTATAATTTCTTTATTTTTCCCTAAAAGTATACAATTAGAAATTAAGTAATGTATGATAGCAATTCCTATTCGCTTGTGACAAACCTATAATATTTTGAAACATTAGCTACAAAATTTTTACGACATTATGAAATAGTGTTAAGGAATCGATTCTCAAAAAAGCCAAGTTAATATTTCTGTATCTTTAATTATTTTTGTCAAGTTAAAAATTTTTAAGCCCTTATTGAATTCTCTACCAAAAAAATACAATAAAATAAATAAAATTGTCCTTAATCCTTTAATTAATGGTGGTTCACATTTATTTTTTATATTTTTTGTGGCGAAAAATACGATTTTATCTTTTTATTTCTTTTTCGAATGATAAAAAGAAAACCTACAATTTACAATCGGCAATTAACAATTCTTAAAAAAAAGAAACAAAGTTTAAATTATTTTAATTTCTTTTGTTTTGTGGAAAGAAATACAAACTTGTTTTGCTAGATTTTAGGTTTACTTATTTCTTACAAAGAATTTCCATTTTAAGCTTCGTTTTTCGTATTTTTAAGAATAAGACAGCCAATTAAAAGCAAGTTATAAATTTTATTGTATTTTTATATTGGGTGTTTCCGCCTTAAGGCCCCCACAACAAAAATAAAAAGTGGTTTAAACAAAAATCTATTTCTGGTTCGAGTATGTAAGTTTATGGCAGAACAGTTTATAAAGGAATGTGATAACTATTACATATTTATGTAATGTACCTGAATATATATGTACAAGAATATTATTGAAAGAAAGCAGATGTATTTTTCATTTAAAACTACTTTTGTAGACATTTGATGAAATTATCCCTTTAATTTACTGTTTGTAATTTTTTTCTCGTTTTGTTGAAAAATAAATCCAATTTTTTCATCGTTTTTTTTTTTTTGTAAACTGTGAAAAAAGCAATTAAAAACGCATTGCAAAGTAAGATTTTATACTTTTGATAATAAAAACAGAGGCTTGTCTGAATTAAGTAAAAAAAACATATTGGATGAAAATAAATGCACGTACTCTCGTACTCTAAGTATATAAAATAATTGTGTGTACGTTTGTAGGCAAAAACAAAAAAACATAAGCGACACGATACCAGCAGCAGCCATCCACGGCCGTAGTTTTAAGTAGTATTGCTAGGAAGGTATGAATGGCTAAATGAATGACTGACGGAGAGTTTTTTTAGGCTTTTTATTAAGTAAAAATATTATACTCGTAGCAATGGCGTTAAATGAGTAGGCGTGACGAATCCGTGCTTAAATAATTTATGACAACATGAAACCAGTTAGAGTTCTATACACGTTAAAAACAAGTAGTAAGTTGTACTCGTTGTAGTTGTTGTATTGTAATGCAATAAAACATTTACTTGTCCTACGTTTAATTAAAACAATTAATTGGCTGAAGGGTACATTTTTAACGTTAACTTGATCTTCTACTAAGAATTAGAAGATAAGGTGGAATGGAGAAACACATTTAATATAAACAAATATTTTAATTAAAAACATTTTAAAGTTTGTAAATAAATTATAAAAAATATGTTAAAGCAGTATTTTTAAGAATTTGATATGCATGTATATATGTATATATATATATATATATATATATATATATATATATTATATATATATATATATATATATTATATATAATATATATATATATATATATATATATATATATATATATATATATATATATATATATATATATATATATATAATATATATATATATATATATATAATATATATATATATATTTTTTTTTTTTAATAAAACATAAACTTCTTATAAATTTATTTTGTTGTTCTAATGAACTTGTAAAGCAATTATGCACTGCAATGCTTTTATATATACAACATCTTGTTAAACCTTTAACACATTCCACTTTCTATTCTTCTACCAACATCCTTACATAAAACAATACTTTCCATTATACTTTGTTGCTCTTTAGCTCTTTTTTGGCGCCCACGTTAAATAAACTCATTTTAAGTTTTAAGGATAATAAACCCTTTTTGTTGCTGCTTCTATTACTTGCTTAAATGTTGCACAAGTATGTGTTGACTACAACGTGTAATTGTTGATGTTACGAGTACAACACGCATAGAATTTTATTAATTATGTATATATAAACAAAGTATAGAATCCCTGAAGATTGCGTTGTGTGTCCCGATCTAATATTCTTCGGTTTTTCCTGGATATTGATTTAGTGAATTATTTTTATTAAAAATTGACTCAGTAATAGTTTATATATGTTAGTATTTAGAATACTACATTTAAAGGTCTTGTGGAGAAAATCGTTTAAGATAGTTCCTCTTTAGATTACTTAGGGATACTAAAGTTACTATTCTCTTTTATAAACCTTTGACTCTTAGTAAAACGGCTAGATTTTATCGGATTACACATGTGTTCGAATGTGTATTAAAAAATTATATAACAGTATTAGTAAGTAATGTAATATATTGTATTGTATAGAAATATTTCTTTTTTGAAACACATTCCTTCTTTTATATTTGGTAACAAATGGCAACATGTTTCTCCTGTTCTCTACTTTACTTTTTAGATACTTTTTCTTTTGAATTTCTTTTCGTTATTTTCTATATTTTGGGTTGTCTAGAAGAATATATGCATGTAGATGCTGGCTGGTTTGTATTTCTTAACTGTCTTTTCCTGTGAGTTATAAACTTTGAACACAAAAGATTGTAATTACACGCTTCATTGTTAGAATCTATTGAGTTAGAGGAGCAGCTACGCTGAAATGAGAGTGTGATATAACACCCGCTAGCTACCTCTACAAACTTTTGTGCTACTCAATTGCTTTAGTGTAGAAACTGAAAACGTATTATTTTTCTTTCCTTTCAGATGCAATTTTTTATATATTTAATATACAGCATGGTTGCTACCATAGACGTAGTTCAAGTATAGAATGGTTCTTTAGGTTTCCTATTAAAAAATCATCCATATTAAGTTTCATAACTGACGACTTTACCTATATGTACATGATTGCCAGAAGTAAACACACTAAAAATATATTGTTGTATGTGTTTGAGTTTAGTAATAATATATGTTTGTCTGTAACACCTACAACTTGTATCTGAAATATTGTTAATATAATATGTAGATTTTTTGTTTCCTTTCTCTATTTTCTTTATTTTAATAATCCTGTACAATAGATTAATAAAGTGTTTTTAAGATTTTGTTAAGAGTTGAGTATCGTATATCTTGTGGCTGTGTGTGTCTTTATTTTCTACTTAATTGGATATTTCATCTCTTTTTTTGGGGTAACACAAAAATAAAGTAGTTTGTAGTTAATAAAATCATATGAGATATTACAATTTAAATTACTCTGAATTTACGTAAAACTAAAGTGTTGGTTCCTTTTTGAAATATTAATAACAAGATTTTAATTAATGTAATCCCGACATTAACATTAACATTTCATTTATTAATTAAAATTATAAAAAAATATATCTGAGAAATTTTACGATTTTAGAATTTTGGTAGAAACCAAAGTTATTCATTATGCATAGATTTATATTTATTTTATACAACATTTAACACTATGAAAACTGTTACAAAAATAAATTTAAAGCCTTTTTTATTTAGGCTGACTTTTTTTGTCTGATAAGGTATTTAAATTGACTTTGTTCACTCTATATAAAATTATATAAGTGAGACATTACATAAAATAAAATTTATTAAATTTATTACTTTACACCTGTAATTATATTTATTTGATTTTGCGTTCCTGTTTTTTTTCTTACTATAACAAATAAATATGACAAAGTTAAGGAATTATTTGTAAACCTTTTGGCTTTTGGGCCATGATTTATTGCCTTAAGTTATTGTTCGTGTTGTTGGTTATTTCTTTTTTTTTTTTTTGGGTGGCGGGGGTACATGTGGTGCTGCTGTGTGTTGGCTGATGTTTGTTGTACGGCCATGTTTTTCTTAATTTAACATTCGACATTTTCCGTTTCTAACATCCTAAACAAGGCATCCATCCATATAAAGTACAAACAGACACAACAAGCAAACAAATGTTGTATATGAGCTTACGTTGAAAAGACAGTCGCCCCCTAATAATGTAGCATGAACTTGCTACTGCTACAACAACATTTTACACCATACAATATACAAAATACCATGTTGTAATTCAACGAAATAAAATAAAACACGCACCAAAGCACATTCATCCCTCGAGATATATTGCTTATTTGGCTTGTAATAATTCTTTTCTTTTTTTGTTGTTGTATTTGTGAAAGCAGCACCAGGAGATGCTGCAAGAACACCCTATTTTCAAAAGTACATATCAAATAAATTGTTTCGTTCGGAAAGGGAAGGGATGGTTGATTATTTGCTTGCTTTGCCTGTAACGAATTTTACAAACTTCTTCTTCATGTTAGATTTTTCTTTTAGGTCTTTGGTTATTTTTTATTTTAAGAAAATTTTTCTAAAAAATTTTATACAAAAGAGAAAGTTTTATTTTTTAGTTTGTTTGCTATTTTTTCTTTTGCTTGAAGGAATAAATAAACAACAAAAAAGATGTTGCACGCACATTTCTCTTTTTTACCGAAAAACGTAGTAGACACTTTTTAAGAAATATTTCATCCTAATGTATCCCTTGAGTAACATTTAATATCTTTGCAACATTCTTCTTTTTTATTTGTTGTTCTTGTTTCTTCATGAGGTATTTATGTATTTTAGTATGTGTGTATCTTAAGGTAGTAGGTGTTTGCCATATTTTGCCTAAGGAGTCTGCCTGCAGTGTAACAGTTGTAGCCAACACATATTTAAACTTCTCTATAGCTAAAAACTGATAAATTAGCCTTATTTAAAAAGTCATTGTTTCGCAAGTTTCTCTTGCTTTTGCTCAGTTTTCGTTACAAACAATAATTCTTGGCAGGGTGTTTATTAAGGCCAGCCAGAGCCATTCATTCAATAGTATGAAACTTTATTTAAAACACGCGCCTTTCGACCGCTACTGCTTTTTATCTTAAAGTTTTTTTCTGTAAAATAAGCAGCATCATAGCAATATTTGTAATAAATCTTTAGTTAATTATAAGAGGGTATTAACTCATGCGCGAAACATAATTGCTGTACTATCCCCTCGACTCTAACAAAAAAAAATCTGAAGAAATGTTTGTTAACATTTTGCCGAAAATTAGGAAGAAAAAACAGAAATAATGATGTTTGTCTAAGTAATTATATTTTATGAGCTTTATTTGTCATCTTTCATGAATGTTTTCTAACAGATAAAAGGCATTATTTTGTTGTACTTTATTTATGTTAGATTATTATTACCATTATTTTTGTTATGACCAAAAAACTCCAACTGAAACTAAAATAAACTCAAATACAGTCAGTATTAGCAAAGTAAAAACAGTAAATAAAAAAACTTTTTCTGCACTTACATAGTTAGTATTAGATGTACATTTATCATACGTACATACATACATATGTATGTACAATGTACATATAATTGTATATTATAAATTTCTAGGATAATAAATAATTTTAATTGCTTACAAAAGTCAAAAATTCATAATAATTATTGAATTTATGAACTGATTTTTGGCAAATAACTGAAAATATTATAATAAAAGCAAAAAAGGAAAACAACAAAATATCCTATTATATTTTGAGAGATTTTAAAGTAGATTATGTAAACGTACTTTTAATCAATTTAAAATATAAATACTTAAAAACCAATTTATTGAAGTACTTTTACAACATTAAGTTATTTTAAAAAACATACATTTTATGCACTTCTAATGTAGTATTGAAAAGAGAACTGCATGATCACATGACTCAACTTAACAGAAAAGTTAAGGAAGTAAGATAATGCCAATACTTAAACTATAAAATTCATTGCTTGTAGAATTTTTGTATAGAAGACATCAAAAACTATTCAAACGATAACAATATACATATTTATAAAATATACATATAAGATGAAACAATTTTTTCAAACCGACATATTAGGCCTGTAGCAGCTAATATGAATGGTGAAACTAAAATTTTTAATAAGAATTTTCTGATTTAATAAGAAATCATTCCACAAAGTATTTTAAAATATAAAATTAACTTACTTTTCATGATAGTTTTACCAATCCAGTGACTAACTATTACTTGGTATTAACCTTCTAATTCTTTATTTTAGGTTTAATTCCTAAAGCATGACCAAAGGAAAACAAGGCTCCACAATTCAAATTGAAATTGAATATCTTTGTATTTTGTGTAAAAAAAAACAAGATAACAAAAGCTACGAAAACGACGACATTTTCAATCGAATAGGGCTTTTGTAACAGGTTTTCGATGCTCAAGCAGAACTTATAAGAAATTCATAGAAAAACTATAAAAAGAGCCAATGGCCATTAAAAGTGATATAAACAAAAAAATGTTGCGAACAAAAGCTAAAAGTACAGTTTGGGATTGATTGCTGATCTTAAAAGAATATAATATCAAAAAAAATTTACGACTTAAAGTAATCAAAGGATATGAGAAAGCAGAAGAAAATTGCTAAAAGCTCAGTGAACTTTTCAAAAGATAAGCAAGATCTTCTTAGTGAAGTAACAACAAAAGGGGTATTCAACATGTATACAAAATATAAAAAATAAACAATACATTTCTTGAAAATAAATGATAAAGTTTCTAAGGATGAAAGAATGAATTTATGTTACAAAATAATAATTACATTCTTTCAGCTAATCTTTCCTATTTTCGCCAATTACTAGGATATTATTGTATTAATAGTTGAGTAGATCTTAATTTTCTTTATTGAATACCCTTATTGTTTATTTATTTTGGGCAATATGAATTAAGTTCCTTTCGTTCAAAACTGTTAAGTGTTTGTGCTGTGAGCATAATCACAATTTCCTTTTAATATGGCATTATAAACAGCTCTTTAAACGAGTTTAGGAACGTAGTTTTTGTACTCCAGAGCATCGTTTATTTTCTTTCCTTGGGAGGAGAAAACACTGTAGAAATCCTATATAAAGCGGTATATTGTGTATACTCTTCAGTGTGCAAAAAATGTGATCGTGTATATTATCATAAAACGATGATCATAAATTCTTCAGCCCGTTTATGTGTTTGTAAACCTGGTCTGGACTGCCCGGACTGGGTAGGTTTCCTTAAGTCTAGAGACATGTCTGGCAACAGCGAAAAAAGTCAACAGAATAATTCATTATAGTATGATAAAGGTAGGAAGGCAGAGAGAAAGAGAGAGCAATGGTGCATAAAATGATATTGATGAACAAACATACAAACGCATTTTGCAGCAGGTAACAGGTAGGTTGCCTTTGCTAAAAATGTACACAGTACGTATTTTTTAATCTATTCTGTTCAGTTTTTATTTTATTCCACTGTCACGCTTAAAAAAAGAAGCCTAAAAGGCCTGATAGTATTACAACAGTTTGCATGAGGAGCACACAGTGTTAGAAGGTTGATGTTATTGTTTTCATTGAGTCTGTTGCTGCTGTTGCATAAAAGTAGGCAGATAAACTGGTTGCTGTTGTTGATGCTACAGCTAACAATATGGCTGCTTGCTGAGATACCAAAAAAATAAAGAAAAATTTTAACAATCACATGATAATTTTTGCAATTTATAAATAAATTACAAAAAATTAAAATTCTGAATTCAAGTTTTAGTATTTTATTTTATATTATGAACACAAATGAAAAATCTTGTTTTTGGTGCTTTACAGGCCAGTACAAGCGTCTGGTATTAAATTCTCATACATAAAATATCTTCATGTAGAAAAGAATCCAGGCAAGGAACGGTAGCATAATGACTCTCTACAATGGTCCATAAGTTAAAATAATGATTTTGTTTATTAAGCGTTGACTTTAAAAGCGTATAAAATATACATGAAATGGTAAAATTTTTTGCTGTACACAGTTCAGTTTAAATATTTCATACAAAATATAATTTATTAGAAAAATATATAAATTTACTAGAGAGAATTGAAATTTAATGACATCATCTCCTTTATCTTCATCAACATCATCATTATCAAATACAACATCATTATCATTTTTATGTTTGTATAATTAGCCTAGAAAATATAAATCTTTGACCTTCTAAACTTTGAAAACATTTTCATATCGTCATGTCTTAATTTATAAATAAATTTTAGAGGAGTTCTACAAAAATAACATCATAATCACCAACAGTAAATAAATATGTATTATCAAAAAATTGCCACCATTTAGAATGGTTTCATTTATTTTATACAAATTTTGTTCGTTCGCAGTTTCTTTCATAATAAATTTTATTTATTTCTGTTAATTTTTTCTCAGCACGCGATCTTGTAGAATGAACGTATGAATTTATTTATTTTCCTATACCTTATAAATGGAGAAATAGAAACGCCTCTGCATCGTCATCATTATAATTATCGTCGTCATCATCTTACGATTCATCGTTTTTAACTTTATGATAATCAATGTCTTTTATACATATTTCTGTATATATTTTTTCTAAATATATTTTTACATATTGTTTGAATTTCAAATTTCAACAAATAAAGTTTTATTTATCGTTTTCGTTTTCCGTTTTTCTATTACTATGATGGCGTCTACTAGCATGGTCTTCTAAGTGTATTAAAGTTGTATTAATAAGAGACAAACATTATCGATTGTAGTATGTTTGACCATTTTATATATATAATATATATATATATATATATATATAATATAATATATATATATATATATATATATATATATATATATATATATATATAATATATATATATATATATATATATATATATAATATATATATATATATATATATATATATAATATATATATCTATATAAAAACAATTCTTATCATACGTTTTTCATATTTTGTTATGTCTTTTGTATATTTATGCAATAATTTTTCAATTTCAAACATCATTTAATCGAGATTGTATTAAAAAAAACAAACAAAATAGAAAACATTTGTTAACATTATTGGAGTTTTGTTTTGGCGTCAGCAATTGAACAGTGATTTCTTATTACTTTGATATCTTAAAAGTTTCCTATCGACATCTGAAGTTGCAATATAAGTAGAAAAATCTCAATACCATTTGCTATTTTATATGTAGTTTGTATCTGGCTCAATGTATCTAACTACAAGACAATATTCAGTGCACCGTTTTATATTTCTTTCTATAAACCCTAAACATTTATAATATTGACCAAAATGTCAAGTTTTATTTGTATAAAGCATGCATTTAGGGTTGCATAAAATATTTTTAGTTTCCTTTATATGAACTGATAAACTAGAAAGGAAGTCATTTAGAAAATCAAGATACATTTTAGTTAATAAAAAATAAAAAGATGAAATCGTAAAACAAATAAAGTTGCTATAAACTTTCCATCACTTACATACATACATACATACATACATACATACATACATACATACATACATACATACATACATACATACAAGTATGTATTCAGTATAACATTCCTCCTAAAAAGCTACATAATACAATACAAATTAAGTAATAAATGGATTTTCTTTAACTATAATATTATAGTTTATTATTATTCTAAAGCCCCTTTTAAAAAATTATTCTTCTACTTATGCTTTATTAAAGTATTTTCCAAAGCCTCCTTTAAATATGCTTTTAAAAATATTAACGTGGCTACATAATTAGACATTTCTAGTTAAACGTTAAATTGTAAAATTCAATAATTAACTTTCTTAAATCCTTTTAACTATTCATTTCCATTAAAAATTTACCTCACTACCACATGTTGTTTTATTCTTAAGTATTATATTTAAAAAAAAGAATAGATATAAAATCAAATTAAATTACAATTGTATCACATAGTTTATGGGGTGGATAAAAAGGCGTAACATTACTTTGTATTGTTAATATTGTTGTTGTATTCGAAGGCAATCAAAAGGCTCTCCTTTCATGCCACAATAAAGGTATTAACGAAAAGCTAAGGAAAAACACTTGAAAGTTTTTTATTCTAAAACCTACAATCAACTGAAAACTGGTAGTTGCAAATTGTAACAAACTCGCTGTAGTCTATAATGATGATGCTGGCATAGAAATGGTTGAATTGTTTTGCTTGATTGCTAAATATTGGTTTGGGGGTAAGATGAAATGTATTTTTTTCTGCTATACACACAGACAATCGAAAACCACTAAATCTGTCAATTAAATTGCCGGCAGGGTGTGCGTTCAAATACTATATTCCACTTTTACCACGCAATTGTTGCAAGAACAAAATGAAAGAAAAAACAATTCATAGGTAATAAACTCGTGCTGCAAAGTATTGGCTGGGAGGTGAAATAACTTCGAACAAGTAGTTTATAATTATTATTGAAACCCAGATGAATTGAGGCTACAGTAAAGCTAACAATTCTAAAAAAACATTTGCAGGAAAATAAAATTAAAATTGAGTAATTTCCACATATTTATGTATGTCTGCCGAAACCAAATAAAGAGTAAGCCCTAAAAAATTATAATTTTATTAAAAAATAGGGTTTGAAAATTAATATAATATTAATTTAATATGATATTTAAATTAATTAATTTTTTTGTTAAATTGAATTAAATAATTTTAAAGGGACACCCTTTATTGCATAGTTCTTGAATAATATACCTTAACGATTGATTTTTGTAGCAAGAAGAAGTTACCACCTCTTCTTAGTAAAAGTATGATTGGTTTGAATTCCTAGATTTTTCGAATTACAGTAAAATACTTTGCACAACTGTAGTGCGGTGATGCGTTTCCAAATAGAATTTCTATTTTTTGGTATCGATGTTACAATAATTTTGTTCCTTTTACATTTCAGATTGTACCTAAAAGCAATCACATTTTAATTACTTTTATGTGGTTGTGTGTCTGATTTCGATTTTTTGTTCTTTTGCCGAAAAATCGGTAAAATCTAAAGGCGTATAGAATCTTTAAATTGCAATCAAAAACAACAAAATTGCATTAAACCAAATAAAAAGGAAACAGTATAGTAGTGAACTGAATTGAACAGAAGCTGTAGTCTCAGAAATCATTTGACTGCAGTTCATAAAAAAATGACTAAAAATCCAGCCAACAGAGCAAATGAACAAAAACTAAGATGACAACAGAAGCACCTTCGTAGTCATACATACTACATTTAGTCAGACAATCATTTTGTTAAAGGTAAAATTTTGCGAGGCCACAAAGTGGTGTTGGCTGTTATTTTGGCTTTGTATTGCAGTGTTAGTTGTTGTTAATTATTTTACACATACTATTTGTAGTATATGCAGTAGAAACTACTTTTCACATCAAAACTATTAAATGCGTTTTTACATTTGAGTAATATTTAATGTTTTTTTTAATCAAGAAACTTTCCAGACCCCTAGAAATATACAACACGCTTTTTAATTTAAGATGTACCCAAAAAGCATACTACATGCGTTATTATAGTTTTTTTAATCTTCTAAATTTTTAACTTTAAAAAAATCTTATTTTAGAAATGTCCATAAATATAATATAAAATATCATTTAAAGTATAAATCTAAAAAAAAATAAAATAAAAATACTCTAATGAAAAGGTCATATTTTGTTAAGCTTCGTTAAAACAATATTGGATTATGGGCATGACAATTTTTATTGTGTAGAATCTAATAAATTACTCAATATATAAAAGAATTGTACAAAAATCAAACAGACACACAGGCAAAATTTAACTGATGGACATATGACTGCAGATGAAACAGATTTAAAAACGGGCGGGGGTATAAGTGCTAAATATAGTAAAACGTTTAGTGATGTGTTATTTAGTAGAAATTAAATATAAATATATTAGGAAAATATTGGAATATAAAAAGAGGAAACATTGTAAATATTATACAAATGGTGCATAGCAAAAAATAATACAAAAAAATATCTCTATTTAAATAAATATATAAAGATAAATAAATACGTGTATATATTTGTACACATATAAAATCTTTTAAATGTATATAAATATGTATATATAAATTCTATATGTATATAGAATACTTTTGTACTTAGATAAAATGTGTGTGTGTGTTGTAGACGTAGTACCCTGCAATGCAATTTAGTGAATTTACCTATGCACACTTTTGCATATAAATGATTTTGGATTATATTATTATTATTTTTTTGTAAATAACTACTTTGCACTTCTTCTAGATTACTTAGAGACACTAAAGAGACAATTAACTTTATGCCAGAATTAAAAGGTATTTACAAATATCAAATGATAAAATCACACAAAAATTCAAATATTTTAGTGAGATATTTGGGAAAATTTAAATGTATAAAATTGATACACTGACTCCCGCAAGACTGCTGGAAAATAGCATTTATGTATATACTTTTACACATGCATTTATCAGCAATGCGACATGAGGAATAACAGCAGCAACTAAAACAATAACAACAACATGAATATAGTGTAAACCTCGTGATTTATTAGCCATGTCGCATACGGCACCAGTAGCAAAGCAGTACATTTATACTTGCTACAATACAAAAAACATACAACAACAAGACAAATGTTACAATGAAAATTGTATCAATTTATATGAAACAAAAACACACGCTCTTAATATTTTTTGTTTCCTATAGATTTTGTATTTATATTGCACTAATAAAGTAGGGTGTGATATGTAGTGTGTATGTGGCAAGTATATTAGAGAGTGTGTAATATGGTGGCATATTTACAGCATAAACAATCAATGATAGACTTTTCTTTCATATATACTTTCTATCATCAAAGCTAAGGCAAATGTACGTATAAAACGAAATATTTTCAAAACTGCCAGTGTTTAAAAAAGAAGAAAGCAAAAGGCAAAAAAAAAACTATTTGACGCTTTGAAAACTTTTCAAATCCCTTAAGTATCAAAAAAGTCACAGCTGTGTTAATAAACTATACTACTACTATTGCAGTTACTTTATCTTACACTTATATACTCTTGAATACAAAACAAAGACAACAACAAAATTTTAAAACAAAAAAATTTAAAGTAAAAAAAACTAAAGTATAGCACACAATTTACATCAACTTTATAAATTTATTTTTATTTTATATATAATTTTTTTTTAAATCTAAACTTTTATTCAAAACGTGCTAAATGTAAATTTTCTTTCTCTGCTCTACCAGCTTTTGTTATATTACTTTACTATACATATTTTAAACTTTGTTGGATGTGCAGAAAGACGTACTCATACACAAAAAGTAACAGAGATCCTATTTTAATGTTGTCTACCCATTATTGCCTTAAATTGTCAAAAAAAAGAAGACAGCAAGAAATTGTTAGTAAGGATTTTTAGGTTTATGGCCTGTTCTAGCAATTTAAATTATATACTTTTTCTTCGACAGCAGTACAGTAGTGTCATCCTTAGCAGCTGAAAAGGATGAAATGAAAACAAAAAACTTTAACATTTCTTTTTCAGCTTTAAGGCACGCAGCCGAAACAGCCTTTACAGCAACACAACATGTTTCAACAAAGAACGGAGAAAAAACTGGCTTAAGCGCCAAAATGAATTTCGCACTTTTTCGCCTAATAAATTTCAAGTTTTGCTAAGTAAAATAAAAAAGCTAAACTTTAAAAAAATAAATGTAAGTTTATTTTTGCATAAAAAAACCTATAAAAATATAGTAAGTAGGAAAAAAGTTGGCGTTTTTTTCTAACAGGCGTGACAAATGCCATTTTTAAAATAACTACATATTTACTTTCTATTTAATAATCGCCATGTATAAATGAGATATTAGAAAACTTCAAGGAATACTTTTACATAAATATTTATCTTTTCTATAAGGTTAAAAAGTAAAGAACATTTTAAGTAAATGTACGGTATTTTAATAGTTGAAAGCTTATAATAAAACATACATTTTTAATACATAAATCAGACCTATTTTAAATAAAAATGAACATTAAACCATGAATTCTTAAAATATTATTTTCAGAAATTATTTAATTTAAAACTTATATTTTAGTTGACCTTCTTGTTTAGAACTTTAATATAACCATGGAGAAAACTTTGTATTTTATGTTAAAATAATTGAATATTTTACAAATGTATTCATAATTAGAATAAAAATTCAAAACATTCCCCTTTTATTTTCCAACAAAAACACAAAAAAATCCTTTTTGTTTTTTTTCGTATTTTATTTTCAGACTGTATAAATAATAAGGCTGAATTGGTAAAACATATTTCAGTTGTTTCGCTAAACAAACTAAAAAAAATTGTTTGCATTAATTTACATTTTTTACATTTCAATTCGCATAAAATTTTCCAAAGACGAAGAAGTAAAGACTTCACTCAACTCACAGCAATGAAAGATCTGCCATGCCAGGAAAAAGTTAAAATGATGTATTTAATAAAAAAGGCTGCAAAACAAACAACATGAAATGAACAACCAAGTTAAAAAGTCTTAAGATTGTTAACATTGTATGACTATTTGTTGCTGTTGTTGGTGTTTTTGAGTTTTTATTGCGTAAATATTTAAACGTTTTTACAGCTGCATTCATGCAACATGCTTCTTAAATAAGTAAATGTTGGCATGTTTTGTTTGAATGGTCTTGGTCGTACTATTTACCTCCAAGATGGGGTTAGTTTTTATTTGAGTGTACTTGTCGCTGAAGACAACAATCTTAAGCAAGTCCAGAAAAAAATAAAATACAAATAAATAAAATGGAAAAGGTATTTTTGCCATAACTAAATGTTTAATAAAGACTTTTTGTTGGTGTTACAGTGCATATTGGCGGTTTTATATCACCAGTTTAGTTCAGTTTGTTTTATTTGAAATGAAAACGTAGCAAAAAAAATAATAATGAAGAAAAAAAATGTTGAACAAAAATGGCGTTTTTTGCCAATTAACTTGAAGAATGTCTTGTTGCATAAATTTAGCTTAATTGGGTGCCACTTGTTTCACAAAGATATAAAATGTTTGCTGTTGTTGCTGCCTGTTTGGCTCAAAATTTATTATTTAATGCATTTAAACAACAAGTTTTTCCTTTTTCATTCTTTTAAGTACGTTTCTTTTTGTTAGTAAAGCCAAATACAAATACAAAAACAAAACCTAAATTGAATTGGTATCCTTTTTTACTCAAACTCATTTTGGCCATTTCGTAATGTAACAACAACAAACAAACTTAACCAAAAAATACAACATTATCTTTTAAAATCTAATTTTTGAAATAAAAGTCACGTTCTACTCATTCACCATAAATGGTTAAAAAACAACAACACCATCGTATCAAATTTTATCACAAGGGAGCTGTCAGTGGCTGTTGATGGTGCCGTTGCAACTTAAGGTTTTAGTTGCAATGGCGGCGACAATCACTTTTCAGTTCAGTTAAGATCATTCATTTTATTTGTTGATTTTTTTGATTAAAAATCTTCTTTTTCTGTTTTCATTTTATACTCATTTATTAAGAATTTCTTGAGCCTATAAATTATAAAAAATTATTTCGAATTGTAGTTTTTTTTCTTATTTTTTTTAGAAAAACGTATTTCTCACAAAATTAAATTGAAAATAATTCTTTTTAATAATAAGAGCTATGTATATAGTAAGTATGTATTGATTGTGTATTTTATTTAAAAAGCCTACACGTGCATGTGTTGTTATTGCGGTCCATGTTTTTGTTTATTCTGGAAACCGCCATATAACAACCATGATGAGATCTTAGCTGTTGTTGTTATATATGTTGTTGTAAATTTAAGCAATGTCATAAATAAGCATTTTTCTTGAAATGATCATCAGTTTTTTAACAGTGCAACATGAACCAGCACATCAACAGTACAACTACAACAACTATAAAACAAAAAGTTTGAGATTTTTCTTGTTATATGTAGGTTGTTTCTCTTAACCCATTAACAGCTGGATGTTAACAATTTAAATTTGACACAAAGCACATATCTTAAATATACATATATATATATTTTTCTTTTTGAAAGTAACTTATTATTAGCATATAAAGCTAAGATGGATCGGATCATACTTGATTTTAGAAAATCTGAAATAAGTTTTAATTGTAATTTTAGTATTTTTAAATTTTCTCCCGCCCTTAATGGTTTAAAAAGCCTCTAAAATCATGTTCATGTTAAAGATCGAAAAGCTGTTGATACTCGTATTTGGCGAATAAAACCATAAAAGACAAACTCAATGATGCTGTTGTAGTTTTTCTGTTGCTCGCTGATGTTGTTCCTGTAACTGTTGCAATTGAACATGGTTACAGGTAAATAAAAAATCGCTGCAATTTTAAAGTAAAAAGAAAAAAACATTTCATTTTTATGGTCTTTCAGTTAAAGCTTTTGATGCAACTCCACAACTTACTACCGCCATAGAAGTGCAGTTCAATATATATGTTTAATACATAGTATAAAATGGCAGAGAAAGAGCGAAAAAATCAAGTAAAATACTATTATTTTAAATTGATCGTAGAAAATAAAATCGAAAAATGTTTGTTTTTAACACTAACTAAAATTAATAGCCATTGAAAATAGAAATGGGAAACAAACACTCATACACACAATTTAATTCAAGTATTTGTTATAAAAAATTTGGCCATTTACTACATTTATAGAAATGTACATAATACATACGTTGTTTTTTAATATGAAATTGTCTTAAGGACATTTATGGTCATTATTTAACATTTATTTTCATTATTTTATAATTTATATGGCATCTCACACTTTAATGGCTCATAAAATCTTTTGTGAATACTTTGGCAGTTAATCTCTGATTTAACATATTTATGAAGTTTAATTTGCCTCAAGAGCAATAACTCAATTTCATAATGTAGACAGACAGACATACAATGCAAATGGAAACAAACTTTTATACCCAGCAGTTTTATACGTAGTCGGTGTTAATATACATTTTGATCAAATGTCTAACTACTGACTTCATGGGCTCGAATTCATGTAGATACATACGTATTTTTCTTATATATTATTTGTAAAAAAACAAGTAGTCAATTGTTTCCCAATTATACGCATATTTAATAATATATATCTGTAATATATTACAGATTCAATTGTTCATTTGTATTTAAAGTGAAGAGTGATTAAAATATCTGTAATGAAACTTTACATTGACCTCGAATACATATATCGACTGTTATTACAAATGATAGGGAATAACTTCGGGACAGACACTGGAAACTACAGGGTCCTTATGTATTCATAAAATGCATTTACAATCATCATTTACTCATACTTATGCAGAAAAACGTATGTTTTACATACAACAATTTTCATGCAAATGTATGTATGAGTGAATGATGTAAGAGTGTTTCGGAGTAAAGTGTGAAATTTTGTTGCATTACAGATGCAATTTCACAACTTACCTTGCTATATACATAAATATATATGTGGGAACGAAAGGACATTTTACTTCATGGGCACATTTACATCCAGTCTGTTGGCTGCCAACTACTGCCGACCAGACTTATCTTAATGTCAGTTTCCCCAATCCCCAAGCATACATATGTACATCAATACTTTTTAGATTACACAAATTTATTTCCCCCTGAAAAATATCGGTATTCTTAAATCTTCTTAGAGGTATGAAATCATATTTGCATAAATATTTAATTGTTTTCTTATGGCTAGTTTAACTTTTATTTTTTAAACATAAAAATGTCATAAAATTGAATGAATTCTTTTAAAATATTGTGCATGTGTTTATATATTTTACTATTATTTTATTTATACGAAGTTTTTCCATTCATTTGAAATTATTGTTGTTATTTAAATGTTTAAAAGTTTTAAATATTTATAGACATTTATTTGCTTTTAAAATGTGCTGCTGTTGGCCTAAAGGTATTTAAGCAAATAATTTATGTTGACATGCGTAAAGTTGAAAATGCAT
This sequence comes from Lucilia cuprina, assembly GCF_022045245.1. Lineage (NCBI taxonomy): Eukaryota > Metazoa > Arthropoda > Insecta > Diptera > Calliphoridae > Lucilia > Lucilia cuprina. The sequence goes on along the minus strand of NC_060952.1, from coordinate 45,628,700 downwards.
TTATTTACAAAATAATGTGTATTTATGTACAATTTTATTAATTTATTGTTTACTCTATAATATTTATCTAGGAATGTTGTGTGTACACATACATTCAGATAATAAATGTAAATTAACATATACTAAATTTAAAACATTTGACCCCTGGTTACACTCTAAACGTCAAGGTGATAAATAAACTCCATTATTCCACCAATTAATTTTTTTTTTTGCAAAATCCTAAAAGGTAGGCCTAAGTTTTTAAATTTAAGGAAATATGCAATACTTTTTATGTAATATTAATATATGTCTTTTCATAATTTGCCTTAAATACTACTTATTTACTTGATACCAATACGCGTACTGATTTATTATTTTACTTATTTGTTTCTTTTGTATTACAGGTACAAATGGTCTACGAAGACGTGGTCGTCAAACATACACCCGCTATCAAACACTTGAGCTAGAGAAAGAATTCCACACCAATCATTACTTAACCCGCCGACGAAGAATCGAAATGGCCCACGCATTATGTCTGACAGAGAGACAAATAAAAATCTGGTTCCAAAATCGACGAATGAAATTGAAAAAAGAAATCCAAGCCATCAAAGAATTAAACGAACAAGAGAAACAAGCCCAAGCACAAAAAGCGGCAGCAGCAGCGGCGGTGGCAGCGCAACATTTAGGAGAATAAAATTAGGAAAAATTTATAAATTATTATTATAATTATAGTAATAATAGAGAGGATAATAACAATACTACTATTAAACATTTAACAACAACAGCAGCAGCAACTGAAATAGAAACAACAACAGCAACTACAATTCATAATTCTGTAAATGCCACACCAGCAGCAACTCCTTCATCTTCATCATCTATACAAAATGTTGAAAGTCATAATGATTTTTCAACTGAAGCAGCAACTACGGCATCAGAAACTACAAAATTAAATTCTATAAATTATAATAATTTTTATCAGAATTATACTCAACACCATTATCAGCAACAACATCATCATGGTAATGATCATCAACATCATCATTATGACTGGAGGAGTGACAGTCATACACCACAGATTTCAATGGACAAAGGATACCACCACCATCATCATCGTCATCATCATGGCATTCCTACAACCATTAAAATCGAATGCCATCCAGGTGAAGATGATGAAGGTTTTAATGAGAAATCTCCATTTTGAAGAGCTAGTTGTTGTACCGTGCGATAGACGTCCTATTAAAATTCTCACAAAAATATCAAATCTTCCTGTTTCTTTTTTAATTTAATTATAAACTAAAGTAAAAATCTCATAAAAAATTTATAATTTTTATTTTTTAAATGATCTTTTAAAGAAATCTTCTCCTTTAGGTTAAAAGTTAAATTAAAAACAAAAAAAACTTAAAAACTATACTTAAAAAAAACAAAATAAAACAAATAAACGTTAATAGTATACAAAAAATATAAACCAACCAACCCATCTTCATTGCAATTTTTGTTTGCTTTAAATTAATTTATTATAATTTAAATAATTAAATAAACATAACAAAACGAAACTTAAAACAAAAACATACTTTTAAGTAACAAAACAAACCTGTGCAAATTACTTTAATTTTAGGTTTTTATTATTTTTTATTTTATTTTTTATATATAATTTTACAAATATAAAATGTTATAAATAATTATAAACAAATGTTTCAACATAGTCCATCCACATGTTTAAAACCAGCTACAAATACTGCTGGGTTGTGGCACAGTGGTGGAAAATGTTGATAACACATAAAATGATACTTTTCGTATACTGTTGATATTTAATTAATATTATTAAATAGAATTTAATTAAAAATGAGCCTTTTAGTTTGTTCGTCTTTAAGTTTGTACATTATTTTTCTTAACTCGCTTAATTAGTAGTTCTTCGTCTCACTTCTCTCCATTTATTTTTACTATTTCTTTTAAATTAAATTTTTACGAAGTTTTTGTTGTTTTTAAGTAATTGAAATTTTGTTTTATTTTAAACCCTTTTCTCTTTAGTGCATAAGCTTAAACTTAATTAATTGAACAATTTTAATATTAAAATAATTTTAGTATAAAATAAATTAAAACATACAAAAAAATGCTGAGATTACACAGAAATTCGTTTTAAATAAATTTAAAATTAAAAAAAATAAAAAAAAACATAAAAATATACACATTTTTTTGTAAAATTAAAAAAATTCTTTGAGTTTTTATTTGTTATTCATTTTTTAATTACGTGTTTGTATGATTTTAGAGAAATTAAAATGCTTATATTTTAATAATTATTTAAAGTAATTTTATATAATTTTATGCAAAATTTAATTTTTTATACGTCAAAATAAATGACTTTCGTAGGGGTTAAAGTTTAGTCTGGGATGTATTAGTCTGGATTTTAGTAAAAGTTTTTTTATTTGATTTCTTTATCTGAAATTTATTTATTAGATGATTTTATTAATTTCAATATATTTATATAAAAACATTTTATTAATTTTAAAACCATTATCACAGAGTTTTTCATTAGCAGAAGACTTAAACAATATCATACCTTTTGGCTGTTAGAAATGTTAAGATCATTTTATCTCTCTGTGATGAATTTAATAAAGAACCTGTTCGGAAATACATCTTACAAGACATCTGTTAACTTATTTGCGCTACTAATGCAAATAATTCGATGCATAAACATTTTTACTTTCGTTTACACATCAATAAATGAAATAAATTATAATCTCAATTTATCGCATAATATATAGTTGTGATTGCATTTTCCAAGGTGTGCACTGTAAGGCATTTCTGAACAAGTCCAAAACATTCAAAATTCGCAATGTACCCATATTCAGTTATTGTCAAATATTATTTCCAAAACAAATATTTTTTATAATTTAATTTGTTTTTAGCTTTTGCCATATTAATGTTTAATGTGTTTAATTTAAGGGTTTGTCCCTAAATAGTTTTTAATGCAGTTTCGAATTGGGGAATTATATACGTTTATGTTTTCATGGGCCTTAATGAAAATATCAATTATACAAATACTAAAATTTTGTAAAGATGTCGGCACTTCTCCGTTATTTTCATTTTTATTTTGTTGACTGACATTTGATTATGTAAGTTGATATGAGAATGTATTGCACATCAAATGCGAAGAAATACTCTTAGCCCACTATGTTCACTAAGTATATTATTTTTCAATGTTCAGAAACTCAGTTTCCTGAATTTCCAAATCAGTGTTAGTTTGGGATGTTATTTCCGGAATAATATTAATTCCAAGATACAGTTGATTAAATGTATAAAATAGTTTATAAAAACAAGTTCATTTCTAACATCAATGGATGAACATATTTTTATTTTATTTGTTAGATTAAAATTTTGATCTTACATCATTATTTATATTTACAGTACACTCCAAAGTACTTAAGATGGTGCCATTTTAATTCAAAACTTTAAGTGGAACCCACCAACACGAAATAAAAATGCTAATTATTATTTGGGTAGTCTATAAAGAACAAATGATATTAAAAATTCATTTGGCGTTTTATCAAGAGAAAAGTAATGTTTTAAGTTCCCATGCAGCTTTTATTATAAAAGGTAAAATTTATGTTGTTGCATTCCTCCGAGAGGAGACTAACGAGTTGTTTTCAGATAACATGCGAGTACTTTGAGTTATAATTGTACATGTATTTTAATTACATTAACAAAATACGAGTGAAAATACAAGCAATTGATCTGGAAATACTGCACTGCATTTTAAAGTCAATCTTATTTTGTCGGAATACTACCGCCTTCAAAGTTTTCACAAATAATTAATATGTATATTTTTATTTCATTATTTTATTTGGAATTTGGTTCTTAACTACTAAAAGTTATTACTGTTGCACAATTTGGGACAATAACTACAAATTTTTTTGTATCTTTTTAACATTATCAATACGTTAATCAACCAGAAATCCTCCTTCAAAAATTCCACTAAAACTCTGAATAACTTTTTATGTATGTAATAGATGTTGCGGTTAATTTTAATTTATTATCTCAATTGACATTTCTATCTTATCTATTTTTTAAAATCCTTAAAAGTTTACAAATAATAAAAAAATAAATTTACTACAAAATATAATAAAAAATAAAATCATACAACATAATGTATACGTAAATAGGGCTTAAGACAACAAAATACAATAAAATACAAATTTTATTAAATTCTAAAATTATAAAAACAAACTTAACTTTAAAAGTAAAAAAAAACAAAAAGTGTAATAAAAATAATAAATATATAAATATATAAAAAAGAGTTTTAATATAACAAATTATACAGACGTAAAATATTTACAAACTTTATAAGTTTAAGTATAAAATTTAATGGAAATAAAAAATAAAACAAAAGAAATTGAAAAATATTGTGAAAGGCAACAAATATACGTAAATAAAAAAACAAATTAAACATTTTTATTATTAATTATAATAAAAAGATAAATAAAAAAAACTAAAATTATTAAAAATAAATGCTATTTTTAGTGTAATTTATTGCAAATTATTACTTAAACCCCCAAAAAGAGAAAAACAACTGTAAATTATGGCTTTTTAATTAAAAAACTAATTATATTAAAAAAATAAAGAAAACCTTTTTAAACTTAAAAAAATAAAACTTCTTTTTACTATCACTCCTTTTAACATCAACAGATTCTAGGATAAGCCAAATTTTACAGCAACAGCTTTTCTGTAAATTTGACTCCTTAAACTATATTTTTATTTATCGACTCCTTTTCCACTAAATGTATGTAAACTTAATTGTAATCAAACGACATTGAATACAACAAATAAAATTGGATCAAACAATATATTTATTTTTAACTAACTATTCATAAATAAATAAAAATCTAACGAATCCTTTAAATTTAGGTTTGCAAATACAAAGAGAAAAAGATAAATAATTAAATATTTATAATATACAAAAGAAACTACACCTAACAATAAATAGTTTAATTTTTCATTAGTCTATAAGTTGTAAATTATACATATTATTAATTAATTAATATTAAATACGAATTATATAAATGGAATTTATTATTGAAATCTATTTGCGTTCGTAGACGTCAAACACATTTCAATAATGACAAAAAATTACCACACACACACACAAAGAAGAGATAAACTAAATGAATGGTAAATAAATGGAAAATTAAAAATATAATAAAAATGTTGAATTTAATAATTGAAAAATAAAGATGGTAAGAAAAAAACATCTACATAAATAAATTTTACTCCTTGAAAATTTTGAGTTATAAAAACATCGGCTTCAACAGTCATTAAGCCGCAATTATTTTAGTTCATACGCCGTCGCTAAGAAACTTGCAAAGACTCACATTTCAGTTCCTGAGCCCAACAGTTTTTGTATATTCCTTACAATTTGATTTCAATTGGAACCACAAACGCTGTCGACAATGAGTTTTCATACATTTCTATGTTCACATTATTTTGTTAAAAATCTAGCAAAAAAATATTTCATAAAAAAAATAATTTTAAACAAATCATAATTTTGCTTTAATTATACCCTACACCACTATAGTGGGGAGGGTATTATACGTTTGTGCTGATGTTTGTAACATACAAAAATATTGGACCAATACCCACCTTAAAGTATACCGATCGATTCAGAATCATTTTTTGAGTCGATTAAGACATGTCCGTCCGTCCGTCCGGCTGGCTGGCTGGCTGTCCATGTAAACCT
>NC_060952.1:45568195-45622890 GCF_022045245.1 Lucilia cuprina | reverse complement strand
CAAAAAATAAAAATTTTATAAAAGTAAAAATTGTAAAAATATACTCATGGTGTAGGGTATCATATGGTCGGCCATGCCCGACTATACTTTCCTACTTGTTTTTTTGTTATAAACGTCAAAATGTGGTTTGTCGACAGTCGCATACTGATACACTGCATTATCCAAAACTTAAATACATAATTTGAAGTAAATGAAATCCACATTCATTAAAACTGGTTTTGTCATGTGCTTTAACTATTTAGCAAAGGCATAAACCGCATAGTTTAACTGCGTTGCCAAGAAATGGAGTGTGATGTTTGTGTTCCACACATTTTCCACAATGAGTATACAATATTAAACAATGCTACCAGATGACTCTAAATAGCTTTTATGAATCCGGGAATTAATAAGAATTCGTTTTATATGTAATTTTTAAGTGTAATCTGAAATGTTAATACAAAAATTTCGAGAGTTAAACAAGACAAACTCAATACTTTTTGGTGGCTTATTTCGGTAACGTTATCTTAGGAGTAATGGTATTTTTTTCCTATTTTGGTAACGGCAGTCCACCAAGTTCAAGTAAAAACAATTAACAAGTATGAATTTATGCCGACTATATGATACCCTACGCCAGTGAGTATGTAAAAAAGTGAATAATTTGCAAAAATTAAGCATTTATTTTGTTCTTTAACCGTATTGTGGAATATTTTTACGTATTATTGACAAAAAAAGAGATTTTCTATAAGAGGGCTCAAAGGGGTGTAAGGGTTAATATTGTCCTATCCTTATAAATTTTGGTAGAGAAATTTACGTCTACTTCAAAGTTATTTATGTAGATTACAATAGTATTATTAGAAATTATAAGTAAATTTTGACCTCCAAGACATTTCAAGTCAAATGAGGCCCAATCACTATAAAAATTAGTAGTGTCATTTATCGTTCTATAAAACTGTTGACAACATAGAACATTTAACGTAATTATGAGCCTATTCGGGGCGTACTAAATCGACTCAGAAAGTGATTCTGAGCCGATTGTTATACTTTAAGGTATTACAAACACCAGCACAAACGCATAATACCCTCCCCACTATAGTGGTGTAGAGTATAATAAAAAAAAAGCATAAAAACAACAACAGCTCATATTTGTTTGAGGGTGGTAATACAGTTTGACGGCGGTAGTACAGTACAGCGGTTAATATTTCTTTCTGCGCTAATACAGTTTATATTTGTTTGTGTGTATGTTATGTGTGACATGTGTGCAGAGATACAAGTGGATTCAAAACGCGGCATGTACTACAAATTATCTATTTATTTGTTATTGTTGTTTTTACATACTTTGATGCAGATATAAAATGTAAAATTATAATAAAATACAAAAAGTTTGTCCTTCCGATTGTAATTCTTTAATATAATTTTCCGACCCTATAAAGTATATATATTCTGGATCCTTATAGATAGCGGAGTCGATTAAGCCATGTCCGTCTGTCTGTCTGTTGAAATCAGTTTTTAGAGGACCACAGATATCGGCGAGATCCGAATCTTCAATAATTCTATTAGACATGCTTTCGAGAAGATCGCTATTTAAAATTAGCAAAATCGGTCGGTAAATAACGGAGATATGAGCAAAAATCCGAGAAATTTTTGATGAAAATTTCATCAAAAAATTGTTATAAAAGCAACAACAACACTGTATATAGAAAAAGGTGTACACGTGTGTGTGTAGATGTATTTGGTTTTATTCAGCTGTGTATTTTTTGCATTTTTTGTTAAAATAAAATAATTTTCTCTTTTGTTTTGCAAATATATTTTTTAATGAATAGAAAAAAGTATTTAAAACGTTTTCAATTATATGAGAGTAGATTGTGAGTTATTGTACAATAATTTTTATGCGAATAATGTAAGATTGAAATTTAAAACTAACACAAATTTTTTCCAAGTGCTTTTTAAAACAATTTTTTACGATAAACAAAAACAAAATCTACGTCTCGTCAATGCCTACCAGCAATGAGTGCGAAAGTGTTGTTGTTGTTCTTTTTGTTTAGCTTTTGATGTAATAATGTAGTCGGGAAAAAAATTAAAATTTATAAAAGATGTTTAAAATACACTATGGTGAAGGGTATATAAAATTCGGCACAGCCGAATATAGCACTCTTGCTTGTTTAAAACATACTTGGTGAAGGGTATATAAGATTCGGCACAGCCGAATATAGAAATCTGACTTGATGTTGCATAATTTATTAATAGTGTTTTTTATTTTTTTTAAAGGACACTATTAGCGCTTTGCTCCAATATTTTCAAAAAAGCACATTTAGGTACTGTCTCTTACAACATTTTAAATATATTTTTATGATTTTCAGCATTGAATGATTAATAAAAACATTAACAGTTTCGATGTTTATTTTCATATTTTTAAGACTATTTCTGTTTTTAAAATCAATTTTTCTATTGTTGTTATTTTAGTTTTTTTTTCTACACAAAACTATGATTAGCTGCCGACGCGTCAAAAATTTAAAGTTGCTAGACTTTTCGGGGAAGACGCGTTACAAGCTACAGTGTATAACTTGTTATTACACATTTGTCCTCCCACCAAACGACCTATACATTCACATAAGAAGTTGGAGCACCGAACTTAATTATATCAACAGTATTATTTGTCAGACATATTTACATATTCAATTCTGCCAAAGTTTCAACCTATTGGTCATAGCAGGACTTAAGATATTATTATTTAATTTTCCAAAATTGCCCGTTTTATAAAGCTTATTCAATTTCCTTTAAGGGATTTATAGTCGCTTAGTGGAATGCGAATGGCATATCTATAAAAAATATATATTTTAACTCAAGATTAAGATATTCCAATATTCGGTATTAATTTTCATTATTTTTTAACCTTTCTTTACAATAAAATCGATCGGGCGTGACCGACCGATGGAATATATTTAAATAATATTTATTTGTGCTGAAAATTTTGAAAATTCAAGTAATTTTCTGAAGTGGACTTTGTATGGGAGCTAAGGTCAAATGAGGCCCGATCTTTATGAAATTTGGCAAGGTCATCAAGGTTTTTATAACACTAAGTTGTGCCGCTATCGATATACAGTTATATTTAACATAATTATGAGCTTAGAAGCTTTTCGGTTTGTTTCAGGATCATATTAAGAAGTGTACAAAAAACAAAAATATATAAATACTCCACTTTTTGGCGCAAACGCGAAAAAATAAAGATAAATATTGCAGAAATGTTGCTAAGTTCATTGTAAAACTTAAATTAGTTATTGAATTTAATATTCATAGAAAAAATGTGTAATTAATATATTAAGAATCTTAACTAGTAAAAACAATAAGGGTATTCATGAAACACATGTGCTATCTGTATTATATAGAAGTGAAAATTTAGTTTAAAATTATCAGTTCAATTAGGCGATCAAATGCATCAGTGTTGTGGACGTAAAATCCCATACAATTTGTGAAAAATTCAATGTAAAGTCGAAAATGCACAGATTGCACAGTTTGCGAGGCTTCTGAACGTTTATATGAAAACACTTAATATGACAGTGTTGTGTTAAAAATCAACTGTTAATACATATTTAATAACGTTTTGTTATTTGGTGAAATTTATTAAAAAGTAATTATCTTCAAGATTACATAAATAAAATTAAAAAGTATGTTGTCATATTCTACATTAAAATACTATTTTAGGAATATGTTAACAACTCTCAACGACTTCCATTACCATAATTTTTATAGCAAGTCTAATATGTTTAATTAAAAATGTTTTCATTTGAAATTTTTTAAAGGGGATCCATTAAGAATTTAGATTATTTGCAAAAAAATGTAAACTTTGGTGGGAATTGGGTATTGGGTATTGTCTATTTTAATTTTTGCTTTCATATGATACAAGAATATGTATAATACTAATAATAAAACATAAAATTTATAATGAAACTTTATTTTTGTCTGATAACTGACATACAATTTAGTATATTAACAGTAATTACGAAAGCGCTACAAAAGCCAGTCCCACAGAGCGCGTATTGGTGTCATAGTTTTTGGCGCGGGTATAGGAAGGTTAAAAATTTACATTTTTGTGTTTAGGGTATTTTTGGACATGGCGGCATAATATTTATTAAAAAATTAGAAGAGTGTACATAATTTTACATTAAAAAGAAATTGTACGAATAAGGCCCAAAACATTTAGGGCCTTATTTATTATTAAAGAAAATGAAACTCCGATATTAATACAAAGTACTGTAATGTGAAACCCCCTTTATCAAAGGTTTATAAGATATCTTTTCATACAAAATTTGTTCTATAAACCTTTGAAAACTTTTTATGTACAGTTATTCAAAATTTTTTTTTAAGTTTTTATTGAATAAATGTTTTGTTTCAAATTTTGTATTATACATATTAATTTTTAAGAGCGGAAGTTTTTTTGGACGTTAATTTGGGGTATTATTCAACATTTTTCTGGCAACACTGTTTATAAAATTAATAAATAATTTAAGATCATTTGTGGCATACTTTGTGGCTGCTATATATAACATTATCTATTTAGTTTTGCCACAAACCTCAAGAGTTCCGATAACGTTCGTTAATAAGATTTGAGAAATTTGGCGCTAGTGTATCTAAGTTTATAAATAATTATACGCATAGGTGTACTGTGTACGCTTTAGAGTTGGGCGATATTTTCACAACTGTGATTTTTCACGTTGATTGATTATTTTATTTATACTGCTAACTATAACTTAAATTATCAAATAACAGTTACTAGCAATCATACATGGGCAGTAGAGTGGGTCGAAAAAAACTTTGAGTCAGTCACCTCCTACGATTAAATTAATGTTAATAACATTTTAAAAATATAAAAAATATTTTTTTTGCCACGACTAGAAATAACGACCATTTTGTTTTTTGTATATTACGCCGCTATTTTAAGTCCGATTGTAACATTTCATATATCAATATTTATGGCTTGATTTTAGCTATATTTCACTCTTAGTCACTTTTTTAATTGGACGTCATATTCCTTGCGCGACTTCTGATATCTCGGAACTTTCCCCAAAATATAAAATTATGGCTATACTGAAATAAATTACATCCAATTACATGAAATATTGGCTTTTAAAATGCCCACTTTTATGTCTAAAGAGCTATTCTACAGGTATAAAAATACCTGTATAGTTCTAACAACAAACAATTAATTTGTTAGGAATATGGTCGAAAACGAATCTTACTGAATACCTAAATTTTTTTCAGTAATCAGTAAAATTTTCAACTAAATGCATTATTAGTAAAAACATATTATATTTAATTAAAATTCTCATACATATTGATTTCTTTAACTATATTTGTAATAATAATCAAATATTATAAAATATAATAAATGCTTCCAACAACTTTTTATTGACCGACAAAATTATATAATTTTTGACCTCCTATGTAAATATGTACATAGCTAGGTTCTAGTCTTCTGAAAAGTAAAATTAATCTCACTACAGCTACTTGCAGTAATCAGTAAAATTTACTGAATACTAAAAATTTTTTCAATAACCAGTAAAAACTTACTGAATACTGGATTTTTTCAGTATACAGTAAAAACTCATCTATGCCCATCAATGCTAGCAATGTTGTTGTTTAGAACGTTTATCTTCAAAATACGAATTAAAAAATTGAAGATTTTTCACATACTAAACTCCTCTCGCTCTGATGTCTTATTTTATTCAATAATATTTAATTCTTATAAAAATCTTTAAGACCCAATAAAATAATCGACAAAATATTAATATTGCTTCGATTAATAACTGAAAAGCGTGATCACAGCCACTATTTTAAAGAACAGTGATTTAAAAATCACGTTAGAATTACAGACTTTAAATTTACAAATTAAATGGTCGATATATTAAATAAATAATGAACTAAAATCATAGTCTCAAAAATCTGTTATTAATCTAATCTAATTTAAACCTTTTATTTGATCAACTAAAATTTAAGTTTTACTTTTTTACTTCACAGCAAATTAATGGGAACAATATACATGTATCTCCAGCTGTCTAGGAATAAATACACGAAAAAGCATCATCATTACTATTGTTGAACATGTACTTAATCATCATATACTTATATGGACCTATGTAATTGTGTACGAAAATCTACTTGAATTTAAAAAAAGTCAAGTTTATCCGAGTGTGTGTATGCTAAATGAATTTAACTTAATTTCCGCCAACTCTTTGCACTTGGTAGTCGGATGAACAATAATTTGGCCATGAGATTGTTAAAGTTTGTCTTTTAATACTCTACATTCTGTTACTTTGCAGCTGCATTTTAGAGTTTCCTGGCATATTGAACCTTTACAACTTTTGTTATTAGTGTTTCCTGAAAACGACTACAAACGTTTGATTGTTTGTTTTAACAATTTAATGTACGGCCATCGACTGTTTTGTTTGTCCTTATACTAGAAAAAAGTACATGAATATACATCCATATATATACATATGCATGAATATACATTCATAGATTTGTAGGTATGTATAAATGTGTATATTAACAGTTCTATACATGATAATGCTTGTATACTCCTGAGAGAACATAAAGAAATGCAAACATGAAACTACATGGGAGTTGTTGCTGCATCAATTGTTCGAATGTGAAGCTCATTCTAATGGATCCTCTCCAGGGCTTTTAATTAATTTTCAAAATTTTATTCATGGAAATACTTTTACTTTTATAACCATTGGGAAGCAAATAAATAAACGTGTATACAAAACATTTTTGAAATAATTTTTAACTAATAATATAATATAATTGCGTATTAAATAAAAGTGGTGGTGTGTCATAATGTCTAGTGTAATAATGTCCATAGACCTTATGACACACTAAATTGAGTCGTAATGTCAATTCAAAAGTGTCACAATGTTCAAGAGCAATGCGACAGAAAGTCCATGGATTTCAAAGAGTCCATTTACTAAAAAAAGGCTTATTCCCCAAAGTTTGAAATTTTTAACTAATAATATAATATAATTGCGTATTAAATAAAAGTGGTGGTGTGTCATAATGTCTAGTGTAATAATGTCCATAGACCTTATGACACACTAAATTGAGTCGTAATGTCAATTCAAAAGTGTCACAATGTCCAAGAGCAATGCGACAGAAAGTCCATGGATTTCAAAGAGTCCATTTACTAAAAAAAGGCTTATTCCCCAAAGTTTGAAAATTGGGTAAATACCCTGGTGTTTACCAAAAAGGTACGTAAAGAAGAAACACATTATGCAGCATAAATTAATACAGTTTTTATTATATTTTTTGAAGAAAAATAAAAATTTTTACATTATCATGTTGACTTGGTGCTCCGTAATTGGATCAACTACATACTAAGTTCGACATAACTATCAGGAGAAGATATTTGCCACAGGGTGGCATTTTGTCACCTTTACTCTGGGTTACCACGATCAATATCCTCCAAAGGACCCTAATTGAGAAAGGACATAGACCTGTTTGCAATGCAGACGATGTTGTAAAATTTTTAAAGGGAAAGATCCAAATTACTTATGTAAAAGAACTGAGGAGGCTCTGAATACGGCCTTGACCTGGGCTCAACCAAAACGCCTCAATGTTAACCCGGCAAAAACGGAAATCTATATTTTCACAAGAAAGTCAAAAATTGTTACGTTGTTCTGTAGCTGAAGGGCATGGAACAATCAATATACATAGCAACAGCTACACCCGGTTTATGAAGATATTTTTTATCTTTCCATTCTTTAACTGAAGAATTTATTTCATTTTTTGCCTTTTTTAAATGATATTTTCAAAACAAATTGCCTATTTAAAATAATTTACGATATATCAATAAATTTTTGAAAAATATTCATATTTAAAACATTTTATAAATACCCCAAAAAAATATTAAAAAAAGAAATATACCTGTTATTTATCCAGTTTTTACCTTAATAATCGGCCAAATACCGGGTAGAATCTTATCTACGCCAATACACAACATCTGTTGTATGGTTGTATCGTTGTATGTCGTATTTTTATACCCACCATCAAAAAGATGGGTGTATATTGATGTTGTCATCGAAATATTGTTCACAGACCCCATAAATAACTAAAAAGCTGATTACTGGCTTAAAAATGCGAATATAGCGATGAAATTCGCTATGCAAGCGAATATCACTCCACCAAATTTTATGTGGATCGGTCTATAATTGACCCTATCCCCCAAATAAGGTCCTCATCAGAAAATTACTTTAAGGCCCATTACTGACTTAAAAATACGAGTATAGCAATGAAATTCGACTCAAGTAAGTTCCTTGCAAGCCGAAATCTCTTAACCAAATTTTTGGTGGATTGAACCTTAATTGACCCCCCCCCCCACATATAAGGTCACCATCAGAAAAATTATTTAACGCTCATTACTGGCTTAAAAATGCGAGTGTAGCGATGAAATTCGACACTGATAAGTTCTATAGGAACCGAAATATCTCTACCAATTTTGACGGGGATAGACGGATCCTCGTATTACCCCACCGATGAGATTCATATAAACGTGACCTTTATGAACCAAGATCGTTCTACATAACGATACCCAATGCTATTCGACACAGACTAATTTTAAGCTAATATCTCTCTACCCTATTTTATGAGGATCGGTCCATAATTAACCCTAACCCTGTATAAGGTCCCCTTAAGAAAATTAATTAAATGTTCATTACTGGCTTTAAAATATAAGTAGAACTTTAAAATTTGAAAAAAGAAGGAATTGAAATGTTCCTACCGTCGAATCCGAAATCTTCACTGTTAATAGTTGAACCCCCATTAAGAGAATTATTTCAAATATTACCCTTATGTTCACATTAGTATCGATATATAATAAAATATTCAAAATATCAAAGATTATTTATATGGCATTGATTTGATGGTGGGTATATAATAGAGTATTAATCGTCGTTCGGTTAATAGATTAATTTTTGACGATTAATAGTTCGAATAAATGAAAATTGTCAAATTTCAAATAACGAATAAACCGAATAATTTCTATCGATTAATAAATTAAGAAAAACTCACTATTTAGCAGTAAAATTCCTATATATTTTCTACAAAATTTTATATTTTTGTAATAAATTTTCTTCTTTTCTAAATTTTTTAATAATTTTTCTATAATAAAGAAAATTTATTTGATGATTTATTTCTACAACCAGTTTTTTGGGAACATTGTTGTGTTCTTAAGTAATTCTAATAAGTTTTTCAGCAACAGTTATAGTTGAACTAGTGTTCAATGGAACATATGAATTCTAAAAGGCGTTGAAAATCTTAAAAACAGTAATTTTTTTATATAGAAAAGCATTTCACATAAACGGGAGTAATTTCTTATATTTGAGAAAAAACTAAACATAGAATTGAAGTGAAGAAGTGAAAATAATATTTTGTTTATAAACCGTGCAAAAGTTATTTTCAAACATTAAAAAATATATGTGTGCAGGAAACTGTGGTATTAATATTAATTTCAAATGAAGCTCAGTTCCCTTGCTTCGAAATAATATAATTTATTTCAAATCATCAAGATCATCAAGAAAAAACTGGAAATCTTAAAAAAAATTGCCACAAAAATTTTACTTCTTTTTCGTTTTTTCTCTAAGTGATACATGTAAATAATATAGATAGAATGTGCAGATTCCCAGCTTCCATTTGATACCAATGTTAGCATTATAAAATACATATAAATATTTTAAATATTCGTTTGTAGTCCTTTAAACTTTAAAATCTTTTTATAAGGACATAAAAATCGGACTACGCAATTCTATAAGCGGAATCTATTTTCACATGCTTATCAACTTTTTCATGTGTGAATGCTTTTTCAAAATTGTTACAGGGTGTAATATGAAGAAAATTATTGTAAAAAGCAATAGTAACATTTAGTTTCCTTTTATTCGAATAATCGAATAATTTTTAATTATCCGATTATTAACCGGCTAACGTAGAACCTCAAATATTTTATTTGTCGAAAAAAACCGAATAAGACAAAACCCCGAATAATGGAATACCCTAGTATATAAGATTCGGCATAGCCGAATATAACACTCTTAAATTTTAAAATTTTATTTTTGAGTTAATGTAGACAATTCGATTGTGAATTGGACAACTAAATCAATGTGTTTAAATGTTATTTACAATAAAAATTGTATTGGTAAAAAAATAAACATTTCATTAAATGTCTGAAATTTACTTGATATGTAATTTTAAGGCCAAATGGTGATAGTAAAATTAAAAACAAATTAAAAATAAAAAACGTAAAAATTATTTAATTATCTGCATATAGTCTTTTAAGTTCTAACTACAGTTTTTCATAATCGTCATATTTCAAATAACGAAAAGTTTGGACATTATATTTTCATACCTACTTGTAAAGACCTCCAAATATTATCAAAAGTACATGCTAAGCAAATATTAACTAGATCTGCTAAATAAATCTGCTGCATTAAACCTCAATCTTTCTATCAAGATTATTGTTAAGTAAAATTACTGTGCTAGTTTTTCTTAATGGATTAATTGATAGAAATTATTCATTTTCTTGTTATTTGAAATTTGACGATTTTTGTCAAAATTTGATCGATTAACCGATCGAAGATTAATCGTAAAGTAGCCGAATATAACACTCATGTTTTTATATTTCCACTTGGAAGAAAGACCAGTTTATGCAGACAAAATTGAGTCAGACCCTATATAACTATCTGTAAAGTAGGGAGGACGACGATTTTTAATGATTTTTAATATGTGTATACTGAGGCTGGAGCTTGATTTGGATTTTTTTAGAAAAAAAATTAGCGCTGACTGGGTTTGACAAATCCCAATATTCTTACTTTTTAATGCTTCAACTAATTGATAATAAATATATATTTTTTTAGTTATATCTTTATCGATATACCGCTATATAAGTAATTATAAATTTATTAATAAACAAGAGGGAAAGTATAGTCTGGCATGGCCGACCATATGATACCCTACACCATTAAGTATGTTATAAATGTATATTATTTTTAATATGAAAGCATTTAAGTTGTTTGCTTTAATTCCGTTTTACGTTTACATTAGAGTTATGTATGCTGAATTTCAATTCAATTAATTTTCTGAAGGGGACTTTATATATGGGCTAAGTTTAAATAAAGTCCGATCATTTCGAAAATCGGTAGTATTAAAGCCGGCTTTACACGATCACACAAGTATTATGATCTGTCAAAATTTTGTGTAGAATAGTACGAATGTGATCGTCTAAACGCAATATGTAATGAAACCATCACACATTGAGGGAGAATACAGATGGAAAATTTGACAGTCGTATGGCTCTCTTCATTTTTTGAAATGATTCAAAAAACAAGTAAGAAATTATAGTCGGGCAAGGCCGACCATATAATACCCTACACCTTTTATAAAAATATAATGTGATTTAGTTGCCATAATGAATCATTTAGGTTAAATTATACTTTGCCTCAGGATGTATTTTTATGTAAACACATATAAAAAAGTGAAACAGCTGTTTCCATCTGACCTTTTTATTGTTTTATACCAATCGTGTAAACACAAAATATATAAATTATACGACTTTTATTCTCATTTTTTGTTATACGGATGGAATTTCATTTTACTTAAAGTGTGATCATCTAAAGGGCCCTTAAGACATATATAGAACTAAGTTATTAAACAAAAAATGGTTGCAAATTTTTAAAATTATTGCGAATTCCCCAGGCCATTTAGGTGTCTTACAAAAAGTTTGAATTTTTAAACGGCTGTTTCAGTCTCCAATATCCGTCTTTTTGAAACGTTGTTTAACAAATCTAAAAATTTTTTAGAAGATCCCATGGAGATTTATGGACAACAGATAAGTGAATAAAACGGTGAAAAAATTAGATCAATAATTCTTACAGTTTAGCTGTACCTGCAATTTGAACTCTGTGGATTTCGGGAAAATCGCAAAGTATTTTCAGAGTGTTTAAGACCAGATAGAGAATATAAAATATATACTCCAAATTTTATTAAAATCGGACATAAAATTTGGAGTTCAAAGGTCAAATTTTGCAAAATTTGTGAATTCTCAGTATACCATGTCGAATATTATTTATTTGTTTGCCATGTTCAATAAATACGACTTTAATTCTTAGTATGAAGTCTTATGTTTAAAATAACAGCCATAAAAGAAAAATTAACCCTTTTAAATACATGGGACAAACTTAATCTCGAAGTTCAAAAAATCTTAAAAACACTAACCATTTAAAAAATGCTCTATATAATTAGAGGAATAAGATAAATAATACAAAAAATTATATACAAACAAAGTTTCAAAAAAACTGAAATTGGAAACTGCCGTT
Source organism: Lucilia cuprina (assembly GCF_022045245.1). Lineage (NCBI taxonomy): Eukaryota > Metazoa > Arthropoda > Insecta > Diptera > Calliphoridae > Lucilia > Lucilia cuprina. The sequence goes on along the minus strand of NC_060952.1, from coordinate 45,610,555 downwards.
GGAAAAATCAAACTTTTTTACGAAGCTGAGAACAATTTTGCGTTAACTTATAAAGACAAAAAAAAACTAATATCCGAGTAAATATAGATATATTTTAAGTAACAAAATGTTTTTTTTTTTTTTTTAGAATATATCAAAAAGAAGTATTTTTTTGTCACATTTGGAATTTATGTGCTACGAGACACGTTAATGGCCTGGGGAATTTGCTATAACTTTTAAAGTTTTCAAGCAATTGAGTTTTATATCTTTCCGAAATGCTTACTCTGTGCATATTTACAATAAAGTTCAAAATTTATTACTAAAGGGCCAAATTTGAGCAAAAACTAAAAAAAATCGAAATTTTTCCTTGTAAATGCACTTGGAAACTTCAGAGCCTTTGCGGCTCCTGTTAACGTTATCCTATTAGCCTAATTTTTTCTATGATATAGTTTCACAACAATAGAACAATTCTAGAGGGGGGACGGAAAAAAATTCGCAACTTCGTTTTTTTGGAGCACTCTAATGGACAGCCAGACGGATGGACATAACTTAATCGACTCAGAAAACGATTTGTATACTTTAAGATGGGTGTAGGACGAATATTTTTGTATGTTACAAACATCAGCACAAACCCAATATACCCTCCCCACTAAAGTGGTGTATGGTATAATTAAAAGAAAGCATCTAAGAGTGTTAATATCACCAAATCTTATACTATGTGTTTTCAACCCGCTTAAAATCATACTCTATAAAAACGTTAAAATTATTTTTACCGTAATCTGCAAATAATTATGGAATTTCATGTTCAGTACAAAAGTTTTAAGGAATTTTATTTTTCGGTCGTGGTATAATTGAAATATATAGAGTAAAGAAATGTCCCTTTGTGAACTGGTTTTCAAAAAAATATACATCCTAAAATTGTATTTAGCATTGTTTTATTATAATTCCTAATATACTTAGTTTGGGTCTATCGAATTTTTTACTGCCTTTTTCTTCAACAATATATATTATACGTTGTATTAAAGGATTTTTAAACCAGTATCTAATTGTGTGGAATATAACACTGTTTGCTTATGTTTAATACACCATATTTAATATTTATATTAATTTAAAAATATGCTAATATTTTATAGTATTAAATTAAGTATCTGTGAAACAAATCCATTGAAATTAGAAAGAAAATGTAGTAACTATGAATGTTTAAAATCCCCAAGACTTTTGGAACAAAATCAATTAAATTCAAATAACATTCCACTGTACTTCAATATTTTTAACAAAAAAGGCTTAATTTTATAGAGCTCTCAGTAGTAAAAAATTGCTGCAACAGCATTCGTATTTTATATGAAATTTTAATAAAAAAGAAAAATGTATTGTTTTTGAAAAATGAAAAAATTAAGTACGAATGTATCCTTGTACTATTTATGACTAAATATGTATGTATAATTTACATATATATGTATGTGTGAATATACATATGTACATATGTATGTTTGCAAACATATGCATATGTGGGATCAACGCAACACCAAATAGAGTTCAACTGTTGGTATCCTTTTTTGTTTATTCCACATACCGATGTTGACCGTACATACACACATACATGTACAATGTACATACATACATATGTATGTAATACGATGATGTAATGACTCCTGTGTCATTGTTACTTGAACAAAAACAACAATACTGAGAGTGTGTGTAGAATATTTTTATGCAACCGAACAACAGAAAAGAGTTCGTTGCAAAAATGCGTTTATGGTTTGATGATTTACAATCGAAACAATAAATATTCACACGGCCAGTGCACACATTATTTGCGATTTATGCTGTGCGAGCAATATTTCATGAAGCCACACATGTAAATTTATGCAATTATTAATTTTACGCGTTCCCGCCTGCCGGTTCAACAGTTTCTACTTTTTTGTTCGCTGTTTTTATAAAACATCATACGTTTTTATGCACATAAATATACACCTTGAACGTTTGTAACGAAAAGTGGTAGCACCAAGGTTTCTTTAATAAGATAAAAACAATTACATAGAGTAGATAATATACATATGTATATATTTATATCTACAAGGCAGAATTCGAAAATGTTTGGAATATGCCAATAATATAACATAATAATCTTTATATACAAAATTTACATATTTGCCATACAAAAAATACGGAGATTCGAAGCTAAAACTAAATAAAAAATCAAAGAAAAAACTTAATTTTTCATTTAAATTTGGGGTAAAACAACCTCAACCAAGGGCCGGATATCCAGAGCACTTTTTAAAAGGAATCCAAAATGCAACAAGTGTTACAGTATCCTCGGACGTTATTTTAAAAGTAGCATTATCTCCATCATTAAATGACCCATTCCAGTGCATTCCTTAACCTCTTTAAGCCCGCGCAACCACACTAGTGAGATGGCTCTGTTGTTTTGGCAACTGCACCTACAGACATATTTGGTAGTCCGAAATACCCAACAAAATGGATCAGGATCCCTCTTTTATGAACCAATCAATGTAACAAAGGAAGTAGGAACTCAATTAATTCCAATAATTGCTCCGACAAATAGTCGCGCAGCTTTCTCAATATATCCTGTTGGGATGGCAACAGCACCGAAGAACTTCCCCGAAGTTTAAAAAGGCATACTAAATCAGTACTAATCTCCAATATATGGAGATTTTCACGATCTTTCATCAATTTTAGCATCAGTTCATTCCCATGATCATAAAGATCGATCTACGGGATAACAGGCAACCATTGAATACCGACCTGACAATTCCGCAGCATTTACTAGCGTCCCACTACACGAACGGTAAGAGATACCGATCGGGTTTAGGAATCCAGCATATGCTGCTTTGTACACAGACCTGTTCGAAGAGAGATTTATGCAACCCATTAGGTATCAGTCCTTAAACCAACATTATCTCCCCGCGATTTTGGGTATTAAACCACAACCACTACGTGGATCCCGAAGGAACCTCAACCAGGACATAGTCCTGCGGGCAATTGCTACCCGTAGTGCCAGATTATATGGTGCTCTGGTTAGACCTCATGCCAAATCATTTCGAGGCGAAGCCAAGGATACATTTTACGTCACCAGTTTATAGTCCCGGCAGACTAGAGGTATTGGTAGCACCTCTTTACCCGGGGATTACAATACACCATGATGGAGATTTCACCATGGAAATATGCCCCCGGGAGGAGTTAGCCGGACAGACGGACGGATCAGTATACATTGAGGTGGGTGTAGGACGAATACTTTTGCGCGTTGCAAACATCACCACCCTCCCCGCTATGGTGGTGCAGGGTATAAAAAAAGTTTTTTTTGGTTATTTCTTCATTTTACAACAACATTACCCCATTTTCAACAACATTACCCCAAATGTTGAAGTTTTCGTGTTTTTTTGTATATTTTATATCCTTGTGTAACACGAAAAAATGTTCATCTAAGTCCCAATAAAGTGCATGTGGTCCGGATCCTTATGAAATTCGATTTAGCTATTGTCCGACTACCTTTCTGTCTATGTAAAACATGCTCACGTTAAAACACATTTGAATCTAATAAAATACACCCGAAATATTGATTACTAAATACCCTGGGTGATTCGCTTCCCTCACCAAAATTAAATATGTACACACATTAGGATGTCCCGGGAAAACTTTTTTTGAGGAATACTCCAAACGTACATAAGTAAATACGAGAAAAATAAACTACAATAAAAGCTTTCATTTAATGGTTCAAAACCCTCGTAAACTGTGTTTCTATTCTCGCAATTGAATTGTATGGAAATTCATTTGCACAACCCCTTTATGTTTGAGCGACTATTTAGACTAGCAAACTTGAGCAAACTTAAGTGCATTTAATAAATCTGTTCACTTTTGAACATATGGACTTGAATATTCACATTTTAAATATATTTTGTAAAAAGTTTTTTTTTAAATAATTCATTTATTATTTTTTGATTTCGTTTCACATTGTTTTTAAACGTTTATAAATATTGTAAATAAACAGAATTTGATTATGAAACAAAACGAATAAACTTGCCCACTTGCACAAATGGGAAACTTAAGCCTTTAAATGAAAATCTTTAATGTTTTTAGTATGCCCAGAACTTTTAAAATTTCGAAAAAAATATTTCTCTCCAACCCACTAAAAATGATCTTGTAGAACATTTTGAGACCTGTTTTAAAATAATCGTATATATTTTATTTTTCATAAAGTATACAGAGTGTATTTTTTAATATTTTTTTAAAAAAGTTTGAAAATCTTTTAAAAAGCGAATTTATCCACAAATATTAATATTTTAATTCGTATATGAAAAAATGTGCATTTGGTTGCTAATATATTTATGATTTTAAACTCTGATTAGATCGTCTATATACACGCAGAGAAAATACATAGTTCAACATGGTTACTATAACTAAACTATGTTCACTGTAACAATATATTGTTATCAAAAACATATAATTGTTATTTTAATTCTATTTAAACAATAATGTTGTTACTGTAATCATTTTCATGTTCAAGGCAATTATAAATTTCAGTATGATTCACTGAAAAATAATTATTTTTTCAATAACTAAGTAATGGTAACGACTAAAACATATTATGTTACTAACAAATATTTCAACCTACTGATAACCATTATATATTATATTGCTATATGTTGTATAACCATTATATGCTATGTGGTTATAAATAACCATTATATGTTTTGTTGTTCTATATCTGTTGCTACAGCAACAAAACAACTTTAGCCACACAACTCACACATATTATTTTGTGTGTGTGTGTTGTTTAAGCGACAATAAAATAAGTTGAAATAATTCTCATATGGTTTATAACATTATATGTATAAGAATTTTACTTTGTATAGAGTAATGTAGTTATGTTTTTGGGAATTTAATTGAAATTTGTAAATCGGTTTGAGTAATGAAGGTTTTTACTTTTTTTAGAAACTGTAATTGTACTGATTCAGTAATCAAAATAAATTTGATTTCGAATACATATTTTTAACGATATTTTGATCACATTGAATCATAATATAGTCATGTATAACAAACAATATTATGGTTAATAAAAAAATATTATGATAAAATGTTTTAGCTGATTTTAACCATAATATGATATTTAAAATTGTTACAATAACCATAATATATTTAGACTACAATCATAATTTTAAAAATAATATGTTGCTCTTAGAACATGGTTACCACAACCATGTTTTTCTCTGCGTGTATGGTCATTAGAGTCGTCCCAAAAATTCGATTTTGTTTATTAGTGTTCAAAACTAACTTAACTTTAGCCCAATCGGATAACTTAAATCTGTTAAAAGTGTAAAATTGGGATTCTTCAAAATTTTTGCTATTACAATTATCTTTTCTTAACTTAATTAACTCAAATCTTATCTTTTGGAGAAAATTATAATGCATTTACATCAAAGGACAAACAACAAAGTTATTGACAATTTCTATATTGTATTCGTCGATAAAAAAGGTACATTTGCATGTAAATTATTGTACCTCATTTCGAATACTATACGGTTCCTGAATTGAAGCTATTATTTGAAATGTGATAATGTTTAGGGTGGAAAAACATGTTACTAAACATCAATTTAGAATAATTTCTAAATTTAAATATATCAGTTTAATCAAACTATGCTACTGATATTTATAACATAAGTGAATCTTTACTGGCATGTTTCCGGGAGATGACAATAATGTTTTTATGAAAAAAAAGAAACAACTTACATACGTACATTAAATATTTTAAGAAAAGAGTTGCTAATAATACATACGTATATACATATGTATGTTAGATTTAATCAGGCACGGATCAATGGGGGGGAAGGGAAATTCGCCCCCCTTCCTCCAAAGCCTAAAATTGTCCATACAATATATAAAAATGAGGAAAAAGGAAAAAAATAAGGAAAAAAACAAAATTTAAAGCCTCCAAAAATCTCTAGCTGGATCCGCGCCTGGATTAATACAATACATAAGAATATTCACAAAATTATTTGTTGGCGTCATGATGGTGTCGGAATGACAACATTCATCTTCCTCCTGCCGGATGTACTAAGTCAGTATGAAACACAACTTGATGAAAAATGTTGCAGTTTTTTGCCTTGGAATAGTGCTGATGTTGCAAGAGTTTTTTCAAACTGAACTGACAGAGCAAAGTTACTCATTCATGCAATCAAAATATAATAGCTCAACACTTTTTTGTACAACCCCAACGAAATTTTGGTATTGACTTGGAACCGTTTCACTTCTCTAGTAATAAAACTTAGCAGAACTATTACTTTCCGTTTAATTATTTAAAATACTTATTACATTACATGGAATATTACTTGTATATATAAGTGTTTGTAATAAATAATTAACACCTTCGTGCGATTTAAAACTCCAGTTTGCAAGTTGTGAAGATCATAGTTTTAGAATTTTTTGCTGGGTTGGAGTATACAATGAATATACAAAATATACTCCCATTCTGGTATAATAATAAAAAGGATGTTTACAAAATATATATTTTATATAATATGTGACTGCATATAAATGTATTTATGTATATGTGTTTATATGGCGCAGACAATGTTTGCTCAAGAGAAATACTTACCTACACTTTTTCTTAAGAAATTTAAATAAAACCAGTGTTTGTCATTTTTTTGTGTATTAGGAAAATAACTTTTCAGCACTTTATTTACACCGGTGTCGTTTTTACTGATTCTTTTTTTAAATTTATTTTTTTATCCGATTGGATATCCCGTATCCGTTTCATATAAATATGTACATTCACTCGTACATGATCACTGCTGCAAGGAACTGAAAGTGAGCGTTTTTTAACATAACACCGTCCGAAAAAAAGAGAAAAAATCGGGTGATATACGTCTGATACTATAAATTTAAAATCTGCATTTTTATTTTTCATTTCATGATCCTGTGTCCTTCCGAAAGGACTTCAAAAAAGTACATTTTTCGAAAAATATTTTAAAATGGTTTTGCTTATCAAACAATATCAAATTTGATGGTAAGCGAACAAGAAGAGTTGCAAAATATTTTGCAACTCTTTTAAAAAATATAAATTAAGCATTTTTATACCATATACTTACCACTTCAGTGGGGATGATTTTATAAACACCCTTAAGTCTTTCAATTGCCTCAGAATCATTCTGGTACAATATTTCACCAAGTCTTCATACTATCGGACCCCTAAATTTAGCTATAATTATGACAAAAATACTAATAGCCTTACAAAACTCATAACAGGTGAAAATGACCGACTATACTTTTTTAGCCGTTTTACTATGAAAATATTATTTGAGATAAAAATGCTTAAATACAAAGGCAATAATTTAATATGCTTAGCTTTTACTTAAAAAAATATGAAGAAATATAAAGTCTTAGGCTAAAATCATCAGCAATTGGTGGAAAACAAGTAATTTTAAAAGCAATAACTAATTGAGCATGTCAAAGCGCCATATAACCTATATAGTTATCTGGTCGGTTTGAAAGATTTTTGTTACGTCGGAAATTCACCTAGGAATCGAGCCCATGTTTTTGGTCCATAATCTAACATATCTGAAGCACTCCTTATATTCAACTAATGTCAAAGACAACTTTCCTATTTATATAGTCACGTCCAAATAAATTAAATTTTTAATGACGTTGCCTTTATTTGCTTGAAAGTATTTTTTAACAAATTCATAATAAATTTGGTAATCAACAAAAAACTCTCTCTACAAGCAAAGAAAATTTTTCCGAATTTCTCTATTGTTGTTTAAATCAGTGCAGGGTATTTTAATATGACTTAATGTTTTTCACTTCATCTGCAAAATTGTGAATGTTGAAAAGGAAGAATTGCAGTTCCATCATTGTCTTGATGTTTGCTGACAGTAAATAAATGATGGAACATTGTCCGAGCAGTAAACCTAAACACGAAGCAAATAAATTATACAACAAAGAAACTACTAAGAAGTTGAATGTTACTATAAAGAAAAAGTGTAAAAACTTTTTAAAGCAGAAAGAAAAAAATTGTATAGAAATGTATTTACATGGAAAAAGTTTTTACTGTAACGAATTCTTATTTATTTATGTACATAGTTTTACATGGAGGGATCTCTTTTTATAGTAGTTGGGTGTGTTGACTTAAAGTTAATTTTTATTTATGTAAATTATTTTTACTTATATTTCTTTCTTACTTTGTAAGTTTTGCAGTTTAAGAAATTCCCAAACATGTGGTTTTGCACTAGTACTTTCTTGTGAAGATTATTGCTGGTCTGTTGCTGATGCTGCTGTTTTCATTTGTACAAACTCAGTTGTAGCACACAGACACTTTGTCTGGACTTTGGCCATAAATCTATTACCGTGTGTAATGCACCCAGGATACCAACTGTTGTTTTTAATACAATTCTTGATTCAACTACCCCGCTAAAAGTTGTACACATTTGTGTAAAGAATATTTGAAAATATTTCTAAACATCAAAGTGTTACAAAGTGTACAGGGACTTTATAGATACGAGATTTTCTTGAATATAGCCCAAACGCTATGTTGTATTGCACAGTGTGCGATATTACTGTTTTATTAATGAAAATTATTTTAAAAAAGGTAAATCGACAAATTTACTTGTAGGATTTTAGTCCTGTATATTATAAATAGTGGATATAAGTTATTTAAATTAAATTAAATCTAATGATCAAAGACGTGTAAACAATCGCTATCTAGTCGGTAAACGGTGACTCAGAAATTAATTTCATCGACCAAAAGCCAAATATTTTGTAAATACTGTTTTCTATAATTTTAATGTCATAGACATATTCAAGCTAGGGTTAAATAATTGATAAAGTATGAACCTGTTCACAAAATTATCTGGGCATTTGAGGATTCTAGCTCCTATGTTATCCCAGATTTAAAAAAAATAATTCAAATGGGAAATACCATTTCCCTATTGTTGATCCTCTTATTGTTCACATAGTTTTCAATGCTTTCTAAAGAATACAAATTTATATATTTAAATTGTATGGGAGTTCCTCCCTGCCGTAATCCACCAAATTATTAGACAAATGTCACAAATGTTAAAATTGTTCGTGGGTTTCAATAGTTCCCCGATAAATGTTCGTTATTTTTGTATGAATTCATATGAGAGTACCACATCTTCTTTTTATAGTCTGTCCATATTTGCCTTTAATATATATGCTGAAATAAAACGGGTTTGTACGAAATTTGAGCACTACAAATTTTTTTGTAAAAGTTTAGAATTTTAAAATAAAAACTGGTCTATTCTTCTTTTCGATTAATGGACTTCCAATATATTTTCTGAATTCATTTAGATTAAAAAATATAATTTGTTGTATTCATGCATTAAAAATTCATCCATTTATGAAACCACCTCTAAATGTGTTACCCATCCTCAAAATATTCGCTGTAATGTAATATGATGGTACCAAAATATTTTCGGTTAAGTTTTGTCCATTCGTGGGCTGTTCAGTTTTCAAAAAAAAAACGTGTGGGGGACACAATTCTTAATTTTAAATTTAATATTTTACTTAGCTTCAAATAATCTTTGTTATATGTTATAATGGTTCCCAAAATATTTCTAATCGATCGATGACCGTTCGTGAGCTGGACCGCTTACAAAAGTCCCTTTTTAGTTATTTTCTTAAATTTTACAGTATTTCTTAAAAAAAATATACAAACTAGTTTTATTAGTAAAAAACCTACCAATTTTAACTATTTTGGAATATGACAATTATGAACAGATGTTTTTTATGATTAATATTTATTTAAAGCCGCGTCTTTAAACCCCCTTCAAACGATACGCCGTGTTTCAAAACAAAACAAAAAAATTAAAAAAATAAATCCAAAATACCTTTTTTAATTAAGAACGGTCATTGCTAACTCATTTTGGAAGTCATCATAAAACAAAGCAAGGTAAAATTTGAGAGGAGTAAGAAATACGCGTTTTGCTTTCCTTACAGAGTGAGTTATTATATTGTGTTTAGACTAGGCTCTAATCAAAAGACTAATCAATAGAGTAGGATAATTTTTAATTTAAATTTTATTTTGTTCTACTTTATTCCTAAAAATGTACTATTTTGGTTACAAATTAGTACTACTTCTAATTTTAAGTTGTTCATTAATGTTTTTTACTAATTTTATTAAACTTTCACCCAATTGAAACATAGTTCAAAATTTTCGAATTCTATTTTTAAATGCCAACTAACTATTAATTTCCTTTTTTTCCAGTTTTTAAACACTGTGCAGTTATACTGGTGCACCATCATGCAACATGTGAGATTAATGTTTTTAGTTTACACTTTATATGCAAATTTTAAATGCAATTGACGAAAGTAAGTTTGTGAATGTGTAGCGTTATAATAAGTTGGCAATTTATTACAATTAAACCAAATGAAGTTTATTTAATACATCCACTTTTATTTTTGTTGCATATTAAGTTAAACATTGTTAACTTTTGCCACCATTTGTGTTGTGTATGTGTAATATATGTTTGTATATGAACTAACACCGGAAAATAAATAGGAAATATATTAAAAACTCCTAACGGATATGCATGTATTAACAGATCGTCTAACTTCCTTTCCAATATTTCCCTAGTAAATGCCCGAATATCCTCTTTGCTAATATCACAGACATACATACAAATGTATGTCTGTGATATAAAGGATAAAAGGAAATTTTTATCTCAAACTTACCACAATACTTCGTGTTTAACTTTCATCTTGTTTTGTGTGCAATTATTCTATCATCGCATATCCTTTTTTCATTTGCTCATTTCATTTTTATTCTACACCAGAAGTTTTGTGAAAATTTACGACATTGAACTTTTATTTGGGAAATTCCTGTTCATTTTTGTGCGAATATTAAGAATTATGGCCTTACAGTTTTGTGTGTGTAGGCAGGCAGTATGTCATGTTGCATAGACACAGATCTAAGAACATATAAATATTTTATACCATTATTTTTGTTGCGTACTACTTTTTGAATCTAGCAATTCAATTTATAGATAAAATAATATAAAAAATCTTCACCGAATGTAATTGATTGATCAATACATTTTACCTATTTTATTTATTGGAAGAATTTTCCTTTTCAGCTCTGTGTTGTTAGCAAAATTGCTTCTTACTAGCAAAAATCTTAATTAATTTTATGAAATAATTAACCCTACCCCCCATATAAGGCCCCCTCAGAAAATGACGCTCACTACTGGCTCGAAATCACGAGTATAGTTCTAAAATTCGACATAAGTAAGTTTTTTATGAACTCAAATCTCTCTACCGAGTTTTATGAGAATCGGTTCATAATTGACCCTTCCCCCAAATGAGGCCCCCTTCAGAAAACTAATTTAACGCACATTATTGTTCTCTCGAATATAACACTCTTACTTCTTATAAGTGGCTTGGGTGTGCTGCTGCAAACAATTAATTTGAACGAAAAATTCCAAAAAATATATTTTTGTCTGCTAGTCAAATAAACGTGGAGTTTTTTTTTAACTTCAACTAACCTTTATGTATATAAGATTTAAAAATTTTATGTGGAAATACCTCTCACTCGATGCGTATTAGTGTACTGAACATGAGAAAAGTAAACAAGTAGGAAAGTATAGTCGGGCATGGCCGACCATATAATACCCTACACCATGAGTATATTTTTAAAATTTTTACTTTTTATAAAGAAACTTTTATGTTGAATATTTTTCCAAAATATTTAAGCAATTTATTATTAAAAAAACTAAAATTTGTAAATGAGGCTTTATATAGGTCAAATTGGGCCGATCCTCGGTAAATTTGGGAAAAGGATATATTTTTAAATAACAGTTAGTTTTGTTGAGTTTCATTACGATACAAATGGTTAAAATTCAATTTTAGACGTTTAAGACATTTTTTGAAGGGGGGTTTATATGGGGGCTAGGGTCAAATATAGGCCGATCCTTACGAAAATCTGCAGTGTCATAACTTATGTAAAACTTCTTTATGCCAATTTTTAGAGAGATAATAGAATATTTGACGTAATTATGGCATAAAAAGTTCAAATCGGGAGGTACGGATTTATGGGGGCTAGGTGAAATAATGGACCGATTTCAACCATTTTCAATAGGTCCAAATTTCATCAAATTATCTTGAAAATTGCGGCCTGTACCTTGCGCACAAGGTTTACATGGACAGCCAGCCAGCCAGCCGGACAGACGGACGGACGGACATGTCTTAATCGACTCAGAAAATGATTCTGAATCGATCGGTATACTTTAAGGTGGGTATTGGACCAATATTTTTGTATGTTACAAACATCAGCACAAACGTATAATACCCTCCCCACTATAGTGGTGTAAGGTATAAAAATATTTTTTTCGGATGGTCCTCAATTTCCTACCAGCGATTGAAAATCCTAACTTCAGAATAATTCGAGAAAAATATATCTTAAATTTTTTCAAAATGTTTCTCAAAATTACAAAATTTTGAACTTATTACGAGAAATTAATTTTTAAGTGTGTTGGAGATATAGGTGTTAAAATTGTCGTAATTTTTAGCTTATACAGAAAAATAATTTCGGGTTTTACTTGGTCTATTTTAGGAATTTGTAGACAATACTTTTTATACATATGTATTGTACTGATCAATAATTTTGGAAACTTATTCATGATTTTCATATATTTATTGCGTTTGCTTTACATAATCGATCCAATTGATATTGCTGATGAAGCAAATTGTCTCTTACCGTAATGTAAATTTTCTTTTCCCAAATGTTTTAAAAGCTCCATGTCATATTTGCTTTTGTAAAGTTATAATAAATTCGTCAGTGTGATTGATTGGGTAAAAAATCAGCATTTTTGAAGCAAAAATCGGGATATCGGCACTTTACAATTTTCAAGATAAAATATCGGCAAAATGCCGATAAATCGGCAAATCTGGCAGGCCTGGTCAGCATATGTAATACAACCACAACAAATTTTTTTTCTAACCAAAATTCGAATAAAAAATTACAAAATTAAGAAAAGAGTGAACAAAATTATTTTTATTTGTTTTTTGTTTACATTTGGACATTAAAATAACAAATTCATTTTCTAAAGTGGAACTATGTTATAATAATATGGTATTATGGAGACAGTTATGAGCGTTAAAGTAATTTTTTGTACGGGATCTTATATGAGACGTATGGTCAATTATGGACCAATTCTCATAAAATCTGACAGAGATATTTTAGTTCCTTTAAACCTTGATTATGTTGAATTTTGTTGCTATATTGCAGTACATTATGAGCTTTAAAGTCATTATTAGAGGAGACTTTTTATGAGGGATAGAGTCAATTATATACCGATCCTCATAAATTTTGACAAATACATTTCCAATAAAACTTTTTATATTGAATTTCATCGCTATAGATGCTTTTTTAAGCAATTTTCTGAAAAGGGCATAATATGGGGGCTAGGTGAAATCGTTGACCGATATTTCGTATTTTCAATACCAATCAAACTGGGTCGAAAAAATATTTTGGCAAAATATTTCAGTTTTCTATCTTGTTTCTTTTCGACTCTATCGTGTTTTCAACAATAAATATATGTTTCTTCGCAGATTCGTTAACAAATGCAATTAATATTTATTTTAAAAAGTAACTGAGTTTTTAACGCGTTTTAGCGCAATTTAATAATACTCCACATATGACTTTTTGGAAAACAATTTTAAATTATAAAATTCTTATCATTTTATGTACAGATTTGGAGATTTCGTTCGAAATTTGGATTTAAATTATAATACCATGTAGCGGATGTTAGCATTACATTCATAACTTCAGAAATATTTGTAAACGTAATCTATCCAAATTATCCGACAAATTGACCAAAATATAGAATTTAAGACGGTAGAATAAAAACTAGTATACAACATCATCTAGAAAATGTAAATAAAGAACTAAAAGTCATGGTGAGATAGTAGAAGTCAAAGGTCATGAGTATCAAATCTTTGCATATATTGCGATTATTGTTCGTCGTCATTTTCCTTAGCTGTGCTACTTAAAAATATTATTTGATTAATACTTTAAAGATATTGTGATACTGTTCTTGCATCAATTAGCAGAACATTCTTTATTTATTCTTATTAAATCATTTATCTTAGAAATTCGGCAAATTAGTCAGTATTTGTTTATTCAAAATTTCAAATAGGTATAGAAGTTGTAATTATACTTTAAATTTTAAATTTAATTTGGAGGACATAATCTACTAAGTACGTTGACAGACTATTCCCACCAAATTTTTTTTCATATAAGTATCGCGAGTTCTTTACTTAAAAATAGAAATATAAAAAAAGGACAGACGAGTTTGAATCGACCCAAAAAGTGATTTTAAGTTCATTGATGCACCAAAAGGAGAGAGAGTGGATTCATTATTCACGGTGTTAGATTGACTAGTGTAAATAAAATAATATTACGGTGTTGTTATGATTTTAATCAACTCATTTAATATGTGGAAAACTCATAGGTACTTTTGCTAAATCCTAACCAATTAAGATATCTAAAAACACCTTTGTGCACATAAGTATAACCATTAGATATATAAATTGCAGTAATAAACAAATTTCGAATAGTAAAAAAAATTCCAAATATTACCAAAATTCAAATTCACATACATAATTGATTTAAAACTAGAGATAAAAGATTTTTTTTAATTTTATATTTGGAATAAAAGCAAACAGCATTTAGTTCAATTGTTTGCAAAAAATAACCAAAACGAAAAAATAATTCACATGTACACATACATGCAAAATAAAAATAACCAATTTTGGTTAATAATAATCATAGTGGCAACACTGAATACAACAATTAAACAAGTTTTGGAATGTACTAAAATGAAAGGATATAATTCTTATTTGGTTTATAACATTAAATGTGTAAGTTTTTCAGTTTTTACAGTACAAGTTTCTGGAATTTGAAATAAAATTGTTGTAAGTATACGGGTAATTTTTTTTAAATTTATAGAATTAGTAATAGTAAAATTTTTGTTGAAATTCAATATATATATTTTTTAACAAAATTTTTATAGATTTAATAAGTAATTTTGTCTATTATTACTGTTTAAATACAATAAATAATTTATCTGTTTCAGATAAAATATTTGCTTGATTTTCAGTACAAACGTTTTTTGAGGCATTATTTCATATTTAAAATGGGGAGGTATTTCATTATGAAATAATTCCTCAAAATTCAAAAATGAAAAAAATCCCTAAAAATATTTTTGGGGAGTTTTATTACATTTGTCACACGAAATTAATAATATATGTCTGATAGCCGGCCTTCGGTCGGGCGCAAGGATTTTATCCTTTGGGGTACATTGGACACCGGCTTCGCTAAGAATACACTCTCGTTGTATCTAAAGTGATCGGCCTTAGGCCGGCTAAGCGAAGCCGGCGTTGGTCATATTAAAGAGTGGTAATCTAATCGTCTATTTATGAAATATTAATTAAGCGAAGCCGTTGTTGGACATACCATAGAGCAGAAAGCCATTGCGAGCTACTTTTTTTTAGAAATATTTTTATTATTTTTTTTATTTTTAAATGGGAACTTATTTCATTATAAAACTAGGGGTTTGTTTCATATAAAATGAATCCCCAAAAATGGGGTGTTATTTAATTTTAATTTAGGAAGTTATATCATTTCGTTGGGGCTGTTTTCATTTTTAAATTGGGGAATTATTTCAAAATGAAATAAGTCCCCAAATTTAGGGAGTTATTTCATTTCTTTTTCGAAGTTATTTCATGACGCCATTATTTTAATAAGAAAAATCCTGAAATTTTTTCAATAAAGAATTTACGAATTGGAGTACTTGATAGGTGCTATTTTAGTAAAAAATACTACTATTTTTGAAAATTTTGTATTTAATCGACAATATTTCCCAAATGCCAAACTTCAGTTATTATTTTACAAATTGTACTTTTTTGGCTCTTACAAAATTTCATAAAAAATTACATACATTTTACTACATTAACTAACACTGAAAAAAATATGCACAATTTTTTTCTTAACAATCGTTTGCTTAAATTTAATTTCGATTTTTATAAAAATTTTTGTTTGGGTTTATAACGAATTTGTTTGATTCTCATACATAAGGAAAATATTTTCTAACAAACGCTTCATTGAAATAAATTTAATTTTCATTAAAAATTTTTACCGATTCAATAAATGTTTTTGTTTGAGTTTTATTTTTTTGTCAGCATATGGAATACAGCAATAAAACAAGTTTTTGAATGTACTAAAATTAATTGATTTAATTCTTATTTGGTTTATAATATTCAATGTATAAGTGTTTCGGTTTTCACAGTAAAACATAGTAGTTTCTAGAATGTGAAACAATATTGTTGTAAGTATATAATTACTTTTTAACAATTTTTTAATTTTAAAGAATTAGTAAAATTGTTGTTAAAATTTGATATATATTTTTAACAAAATTATTATAGATTCAATAATAAATTTTGTGTATTATTATTTCCAAAATAAAATAAATTATTTATCTGTTTCAGATAAATTTCAGTACAAATACAAATAACTTGCGTTACACAGTGGGGCAGAATGGAAATATTTTGGAAATAAATCTGGCATTTCTAAACGGCTGATCCGATCGGGATAAAATTTGGCGTGAGCGTAGCCAAGGAGTTTAAGTTTTGAAGATGAACCCCGCAGATACTCCAGGGACGGAGCTGTGGCGGCTCAAAGTAGAGTACCTACGACATGTAAAATTTTTAAACTCGTGCCATTTTTTGTTTTTCACCCAAATACAAAGATTTTTATATTATCTGAAAGCGCTTGACGAGATCTTGAAAAGACATGCTTGGGCATACTACTTATCTCTTATAATATCCGAGTTATAGGCATTTAAAAATTTAGTGATACAAAATTTACCATACCTTGGTCCGCCTTTTTTTGAGTACCGGGCGTAATTTTGGACCAAATGGACTCAACTTTTTCTTGTTAGTTAGACAACAAAATTTCCAATAATATACAAAAAATTTCAGATCAAAAATGTATCCAAAAATATACGTTTTTTAATTTAAAAATTCAAAAAATTTTAGATTTTTGCCGTTTTTTGCCCAAATGTGTCTTAACTCTTTTATTATTAAAATAAAATTTTCTTCAAGAACATATAACAATTTTATAGTTTTCTAAAAGGTATCTTTACGCAGAACGCTTTGGCGTAAAAAACTTGTCCTATTTTTTGAAAATGTTGCCACTGCGTCCTTCCGAATATGACCTATTTTTTATCAAAACTTAAACTTTGGGCGACATGTTTTAAAATCCCAAAGCTGGGATCAGAAAACTGAAAGCAGTTTCGGAAACCTCAATATGTTTTCTATTTACTCCAAAAGTATTTTCCCAGCCCTGAAAGAAATGTGGACCCTATGAAAAAAATCCCATTTTTGGGAATTTCATTCCTATTTTTGGGAATTGCGGGATGCCCTTTGACCTTTTCAATTTTTTTTTTGCATTTTCTTATTTGAAATGACAAATTTAACAAGCGTTGAAGATTTCATTGAGTTTTGTTCATAAATAAAGATTTTGTCATATATTACATATTTGTTAAATTTCTAAAACTATGATTTATATCAAAATTTTAATAGGGTCGTAGATAACTATAACAATTTAGTCCATATTTATCCCTTAATATCTATTTTAGTTAGATATGGAAATTCTCGACCCTTTACAAAAAATTTCAAGCCAATATCTCAATTACATTCAAAAATATGTTCATTTAAACCTGTATCCTTTAATTTCATATTTTTCATATTTTAGTATTAAATATGACAGAACATGTTTAAATCTTAAATTTACCTATTTTCTATTTGTTTGCTTATCCTTATAATTGAAAGGTCCTATTATGCTTAAATTTTTAGAAATTTATAACTATTTTTTACCTAAATTTTTTCGACAGATCATTTCGTTCTGTTTCGTTAATGATCATGTAGGTTAAAATATACAGGTAATGATAATTTCGATTCATTCACTAATAAGAAATATCAATGACTGAATTACAGGTTATAGTAATATAGTCCTAAATGTTAATAGGTAGACAGTTCGTAATTTTTTACTTTGGAATATCTGTATCGGAAATGACAAGAATTGGTATATAAGTAAACTTCTCAGATTTTAAGTACCATATTTAATAAATCTACAATGAAGATTACATTAAAGTACGAAGAGTTGAGTTCCGTTTTATGGAGTGTATAATCAAAAGGGTCAGAAAGAATTGAAGACATTTCAAATTATATAAAAACTACATATAGTAGAAAAGTAGACAAAACAGGCATATCAAAAATTGAAAACTTTTTAAAACTTTTTGACGTAAAAAGTAAGTCTGTGGATGGAAATCAAAAGAAATTTCGATTAAAATTTTGTAGTTGGATGGAAACTACTACGGAAATCTCAACTTACAACACATCAGCAGGAGCGCCTTGCAAGTCATACGAAGACTTATGTTCAAGGTCAAAAAAAAGAGGGTCACACAAAAACTTTTGCAATCTCAAATGAGGAAATTGCTGATACATTTAACGAAATGCTGAAAAAGGAAAACCAACCTATGGATGCCGTACATATTGCAACTATTCTTCCTAATGCATCACCAAAACGACTTAAGCGAATTGTGGAAAGTATACCAACTCCAACATCACAATCAAATTTTACTGAAGAGGAAGCAATAGCGCTTATGTTGGAACTGGGTCTCAGTCGAAATAAGTACCAAATATTAAGGAAAGCTCTCCATGAAAAAGGACACAATATATTACCATCATACAAGGCGATCCAGGAAAAAACAAGCTATCCTACCATCACCTACTGCTGTTAATGATGTGGAAGCTTGTATTGATATATCATCTTTATTCGAAAACACAGAATCAAGAATTGTGTCAGACTTTTCAGAAGACCAACTAAGGAAAATTCATAACTGTGATGTTGTCTTAATGTGTAAGTGGGGATGTGACGGTTTATCAGCACTTCCAGAATACAAACAAGCTTGTGGAAGTCGGACATTAGCAGACTACAAAAGTGTATTTATGTCATCATTAGTGCCATTACGAATTCGTTCATATTCCCTTAATCCATCATCGTCAAGCATCGGAAATTCATTTGAAGATATATGGATCAATACAACTCCGGGTTCAAAAAATTTTTGTAGACCCATTGGATTAGAATATATAAAGGAGTCAAAGAAAACAACAAAAGATTTAGTGGAATATTTAAAAGATGAAATAAATGCACTGGAGCCCATTTGCATAAAAATAAAGGAATTCTCTATTAACGTATCATATCAGCTAAGCTTAACAATGATTGATGGAAAGGTCAGCAATACCATAACAGAAACTTCTTCCTTCTGGAGATGTAATGAGAAAAAGACGCAATTCTCAAATATAGACAAAGCAGAAGTATTAATGAAGAAGTTCTGTCTTTCGGAATTTCACCACTTCATGCCAGAATACGATTTTTGGATTACTTTTTACACATAGCATACGACCTCAAATATAGAAGTGTGCCAGAGAATCTTACTAAATCAACAAAAAATAATGAAGAATTGAAAGAACTGAGAGCTGCGGAAAAAACAGAATCCAAGAAGAATTTAAAGTTCAGATGGGATTAAACATCGACAAACCACTTCCAAGTTGCGGTAGTACAAATGACGGTAATACGGCGAGAAGGTTTTTCGTGATTTTGAAATTACTTCAAAAATAACTGGAATCGACAAGGAGTTGCTTCGAAGAGTTAACACTATTTTAATGGCACTGAATAGTAAACATAAAATTAATGGAAATCGATTTGGGGAATATACATCTGAAATTTCTAAATTACTTGTATCTCTGTATCCATGGAGGGAACTAACACCAACAGTAAACAAAGTATTGTGTCATGGTCAAATAATAATTGAATCGAATATTCTTCCACTTGGAGAGTTAACAGAAGAAGCCCAGGAAGCGAGGAATCGAGATTTTAAGCATGTTCAACTTTTCAGCTTAAGAAAATGCTCCAGGCAATCACAGAATGAAGATATTTTTAATAGTTTACTTCTATCTTCTGATCCTGTTCTTTCAACTATGCGAAAAAGATGGATTTGTTATGAAACTCTATCATCTCAAAACGAGAAAGATTTAAAGGACTTATATTACCCTCAGGATATGTATACCGATATGACAGATTATTTTATAGAAAATAAGTAGTGTTAGGAATTAACTATATAAGTAGGTTGTAAGCATTAATTGTATTATGTTTAAGATAAACAGTTCAAATAAAAAAGCTTTTATACTAACTAAAAAAAGATATTAAGGGATAAATATGGACTAAATTGTTATAGCTATCTGCGACCCTATTAAAATTTTGATATTTTTAGAAATTTAACAAATATGTAATATATGACAAAATCTTTATTTATGAACAAAACTCAATGAAATCTTCAACGTTGTTAAATTTGTCATTTCAAATAAGAAAATGCAAAAAAAAATTGAAAAGGTCAAAGGGCATCCCGCAATTTGCCCATAGGGTCCACATTTTTTTCAGGGCTGGGAAAATACTTTTGGAGTAAATAGAAAACATATTGAGGTTTCCAAAACTGCTTTCAGTTTTCTGATCCCAGCTTTGGGATTTTAGAACATGTCGCCCAAAGTTGAAGTTTTGATAAAAAATAGGTCATATTCGGAAGGACGCAGTGGCAACATTTTCAAAAAAATAGGACAAGTTTTTTACGCCAAAGCGTTCTGCGTAAAGATACCTTTTAGAAAACTATAAAATTGTTATATGTTCTTAAAGAAACTTTTATTTTATTAATAAAAGAGTTAAGACACATTTTGGGCAAAAAAAAGTCTAAAATTTTTTGAATTTTTAAATTAAAAAACGTATATTTTTGGATCTGTAAATGACATTGATCTGAAATTTTTTGTATATTATTGGAAATTTTGTTGTCTAAGTAACAAGAAAAAATTGAGTCCATTTGGTCCAAAATTACGCCCGGTATTCAAAAAAAGGCGGACCAAGGTATGGTAAATTTTGTATCACTAAATTTGTAAATGCCTATAACTCGGATATTATAAGAGATAAGTAGTATGTCCAAGCATGTTTTTTCAAGATCTCGTCGAGCGCTTTCAGATAATATAATGTATTTGGGTGAAAAACAAAAAAAATGGCACAAGTTTAAAAATTTTACATGTCGTAGGTACTCTACTTTGAGCCGCCACAGCTCCGTCCCTGGGGCATCTGCGAGGTTCATCTTCAAAACTTAAACTCGAATACTCCTTGGCTACGCTCACGCCGATCGGATCAGCCGTTTAGAAACGCCAGATTTATTTCCAAAAAATTTCCATTCTGCCCCACTGTGCGTTATTGTTTTTTGTTATTGTTTATATTTATTTAATGTTTTTCGTAAATAGTATATTATTTTAATAAGAAAAATTCTGAAATTTTTTCAATGAAGAATTTACGAATTTGACTACTTGATTTTACGAATTTTGTGATAGGTCCTATTTTAGTAAAAAGAAATACTTGGCTTTATGAATTTTTTTCTTAGTTTTGAATTTCATTTTGTTCTGTGAAGAAATGGGAATTTGTTATAAATTAAGTAGATGAATTAAATACTATATCTGTATTTAGATTGTTGAAAAGCAAGCATTGTCTCCATTTCATAAAAAACGGACACATACTATATGAGAATGTATTTTTCATTATATTTAAATGATTGGGCCTCATTCGCTCCTCAGAAATTGGCTTCAACGTTCCTACTCTCCTTAAGGACGTCCTGTGGTTGGCGATATTGTTATTTAAATAGAAGGTTAGGTTGATAGGATGATGTATTAACAAGAGATACCTTACGATGACGGTGAGTCTCGACTTCGATAAAGCTTTTGACACTGCCTGGCAGGATGGCATTGTCTATAAGCTTTTGGACAAGGGTCTCGACAGAGGGTTGATTTTCTAAGGGTCAGGAAATTTTGCGTGGGAGTGGGAGATTCCCGATCCGGTGAGAGATCGGTGGTTGCAGGAGTGCCTCAGGGTTCTTTATTGGGTCCTGTATTGTACAATGTCCTCATGAGTGATATCCCCCCGCCTTCTGAAGGCGACCTTCTGCTTTTATATGCAGATGATATCCTCATGGCGGCATAGGGACCGAGGGCCAGGACGGCAAATGCTCGGGTGAATGTATATTTGGCTAGGCTTGCGGAATACTTCTCCAAGTGGGGACTTCATCTGAATGTGAGGAAATCGGTTGCTGATAAAGGGCAGACGTAAATACCTGTATCCGAACAGTAGGTCATTCATCCCTTCTCTTAGGATTGGGAATGAATGGCTTTCAGTATCGGACAGGATGAAGTATCTTGGGGTGGTATTCCACGAGAACTTTGAGTTCTATCGTCATGTTGACCACATACTGCAGCGCACTAAGCGTGCATATGCATCGTATCGGGGAATACTTGGTCATGGAAGGGGCCTTGATAGGAGTGTAGGATTACTACTATATAAGCAGGTAATACGCCCTCTCATGTCCTACGCTTTTCCTGTCTGGTTCAGAATATACACAGATGGAAAGGCTTAGGGTATGGGAGAGGCGAATTCTGGTAGCTTGCCTGGGACTGAGACGTAAAAGAGGACCTGATGGCATTTTTCGTAGACCCTCATGTAGGTCAATATATAGGGCGATTGACTTTGAACGGATAGATTCATTCATGACTGGACTGGCTTTGTCATTTCTGGAAAAGGCTCGTTCTCTAGAGAACAGTCTAGTTCAGGAATGTTTTGAGAGGGCAGGGAATATGGCGGCTGTAAGAAATTCGAGATATATGTCCCCGGTGGATCTTAAATCCTTGAGAGAAGCTGGTCTCCTTCACGAGGGTGCAAACCTACTTTTCTACCACAGGAGAATAGGTACTCTAGACATTGAAAATGTAGTATATAATACTGCGCAATAGGCCTTTGGCCTCTTCTTTTGTAAATATATTTTTCTCTCTTTTTTCTTTTGTAAATATTTCTACTCTATTTTGTATATAATTTTCTTCCTATTTTTAAGTTATTTTATTTTGTTGTTAGTATTAGTTAGTAAGTCTGAAGAGTTTCTCCTTTTTCGGAGAATTTTGAAGATTTTTCATCTGAAATGATATTAATATATGAAAGATTATTTTATTAGCACAGCTATAAATATATAAAATTTTAAATAATATGATAAGCCCATGGAATGTACATTAGTATGTAAAGGAAAAGTATTAATATAAACTTAGTCTTAAGAGCTATATGTAAAAATGAAACTTTTGGATAATAAAACTTGAAACTTGATAGGATGATGTATACTACATCAAATAAGAAGAAATACACCTAGGCCACTATCGGGCCTGTTGTGCGCTCCAATTCATGAACAAAATTGTTCACTAAATGTATTATTTTTCCATGTTCAGAAACTCAGTTTCCTGTATGTAATTCCTAAGAATCTTCCAATCAGTGTTGGTTAAGAATGTTATTTCCGGAATAACATCACTTCCAAGACACTTGGATCTAACTTCGACGAATGCCTGACAGTGCCAAAGAAAGTGCTCCAGAGTTTCACTGTCCTCTCCACATGCTCTACATTCGTCTGAATCCGCACGTCCAATTTTGTAAAGATGTGCAAGTAATCCTGTGTGTCCACTCAGAATACGTACCATCATACTAACCTCTGACTTGCTCATTTTGAGGAGATTTCTCGTCTTGCTCCCATCAATGTCACCCTATAGAATCTTTGTGGTTCTACCCACTGTTTCACTATTCCAAGAGGCCTTATGGGTTTCTCTCATCCATATTCAGCTTTAGTTGCGTCGAATGGTTTTGCGTTTGTCAGATTAACTACATGGAGCTCCCTTCTCTTTAAAGCTATTACATTCGCCCTTTCGTTACCGACTACTACCGAGAGGCCTTGTACCCATGTGATGTAAAACTTACCTCTGGGAGAGTATGCAGTAAAAACTTACTTACAATCCAATACGGACTCAGATTTAATTCTATCACCTGATATCGCCCTAATTGCCTTCTGGCTGTCGGTAAATATATTAAGCCCTGTGGGCGCCATATTTATTCTAATCCAATTTACACATTCCGTTATTTCTCGTGGAATATCTAGCAACGTTTCCAGAGCCTTGGTCGAAGTAGTACACATGGCATCACTTATACCCAAGCAGCATGTACGCTGAACTCCCTGTAGTAGTTTGATATTACACTTTTTGTCCTAAGCAGTCCACCAGATTATTGAAGCATATGCTACAATTGGTCTAATTAAACTTTTATAAAGCCAATTTGTCATAGTAGGACTAAGACCCCATTTCATGCCTATGGTTCTCCTACATATCGCCTAGCACCGATGTGCCTTGTTGGTCTTATCCTTTATGTGGTGTCTCCATTTTAATTTCCGGTCAAACTAAGTACTTAACTTTGTCTGTCACCGGTATCTTCTTGCCCAGGAAGCAAGGTTCACTATATGTAGAAATTTTTGTTTTCTTGTGAAGAGACAGATTTCCGTCTTCGCCGGGTTAACATTGAGGCCTCTCGGTTAAGCCCAGCTCAAGGCCGTATTCAGAGCCTCCTCAGCTCTTCTACACAAGTAATTTGGATCCTTTCCCTTTAAAATTATTACGACATCGTCTGCATCTTAGACAGGTCTAGGTCCTTTCTCGGTTAGGGTCCTTAGGAGGATATTAATCTTGGTAACCCGGAGTAAAAGTGAAAAAATGCCACCCTGTGGTTTAGATAGAATAGAAACTTATCTATTTTTATTTCCCTCCTAGAATTTGTTTATAAATATATATATTTACAAATTTGTATATTATTCCAGATACATTTTTCAAAAAATTATTATTTCATGCCTTTTTCTCTTTCCGAATTTATTTTGTAGTACGAATTATTCAAACTGAAAGGGACCTAATATTTTGTTGCATAATTCTATGTAAAACAAGTAGGAAGATATAATCGAGCAGTGGAAAATTTTATTGATTTTTGTATCAGAAATGGTTTTTGCAAAGTTTGGATTTTTGATAAAACAATTTATACTTCCGTAAAGCTGAAATAGTGTACTACTTATTCTAATATAGGCAATATTTTTTCACATATCGATTATATGTACAAAAAATATAGTTTGTAGTTAGGTATTTTTACATTAGATAGTATTAAGTTCAATGTTGAATTTTTAAGTTCAATAAAAATTTTTTATACTTTTAGTTAATGTTCAAGAATCTGTTACATATTTTTCAAAAGGGAATATATGCAAAATTAATTTACACTTTCTAAATTTTAATCTTATCCGCTGCACACTAAAAAATGTGAAATTTTTCTACATTAAATTTCAACTTTGAGAAGGATTTCAACTGAGTGACTTTGGATGTTATAGAGCATCACATATTATAAACAATATATGTAAAATACAGCTGCAATTAAAGAAAAAAATCTAACTTAACGTAAAAATATTTTTTTTTACAAAAAACACTTTTTTGAGAAAAATGTAATTGAATTTTTTAAAGAAAGATTTTATACATTACATTTAAAAATGGGAAATTTTATAATGTAACATCGAATTTTACTTTAATTCCTACATATTTTTGTGCATTTTACTGACGATTGATTAGAATTATATGTATATATGAAAAAAATTTAACTAAACAACAAATTTAGTCCCAAATACAGAGTCATGCGTCTTTGTTCATAAATTTGAATTTGAAATATTTATGGACCCTGTAACATTAACAAATATAGGCCGATTTTAATGAAATAAATCTTTTAATTGTTTATGACTTAGTAAAGTTAAATTGTGCTGATTATAATCATTTTATTCTCATATAAACAAAACTATTTAAGTTTAAATTTTAAAATATAATTTTTTTAATTTGGAAAATCTACTTCACATTAGGCCACGATAAACCAAAAGTAAAATATTTTTCATACATTAAAAAAATATAAGAAATAAAACAACATGTTTAAAAGTGTTTAAAAAATATTAAAAATCAAAATTAGATCAATGAATTTTTATAGAACTTTATTAAGAGTAAAACATAAATGTTTGAATATGTTGGAAAATATTTGCCACCAATTGATTTTAATATATCTTGCCCGTTTAGTTAAAAATTTACGTTATTGAAAAATATGTTCAGAGTTTGTTTAATTAAGAATAAAACAGAAATGGTATTTATAGAACCTTATTAAGAATAAAACATAAATGTTGAGGGTAATATTAAAAAAATGAAAATTAGACTAATCTGTTAAAAATATTTGCCATCAATTATCTTTAACATAACTTGCCCGTTTATATATAAGTATATGAGCAATTATAAAAAAGTTTGATAATTGCTCATATACTTAAGTATACACACTCAAAATATTATGTAGTTAAATTCAACTGAAAAATCATTTCAAACAAATGAAATTTTATTTAAAAAACGGACTGCAAACTTTTCATTTGAATTAAATGAGTTTTTCAATTATTTTTAAATGTTGTTTTATTATTACATATATTTCTACCAACGAGAAACCGGTACACACTTGTCGGAAATTCTTATCTTCTCATGTCGTCGGGGTGCCTAGCTTCTATTTTCAAACAAGATTAAACTCACCGCTTCTGCTCCCTTGTCATGTTCCCAGCATCTGTAATTATAATAGGATAATAAAGCTAAATTAAAGTACCATAGGGCGACATAATTAGAAAAAAACAACGAACTGCGGTGAATGCATATCTGACATCAATCACATCAGGTTTTCGAGATTAAAAAGAACTTCTTACCATATTCAAGACAATTTTATAGCGCAAACTTTTAAGATTTTAAAATTAATATATTTAACCTAATCTCAGCACAAATGATATCATATCAAAAATAATTTTTATGAAGATATTAGGACAGCTTAAGTCTCGTTAAATTGCAGCAAAATATAGCGAAAAATTTACATATTTTTTATTCTCAGTTCCTACAAGCTTTAGGCTATCTCAATGAAGGAAGATAGTTAAAAATATGATATATCTAGAAAACCACACTCTAAGGCCGAATACGAATTCAGCGCATCACTCTTATTACTTTAGGCAAATGTGCTATACTCTTACCTTTCCTTTTAACCCCCAAAATCGTGAAATTCAAAATATGTGTAACACATACTTGAAATTCAATTAAAAAGTTTAAAAAAATGCATTCAACTTTGCACTTCAAAATACTTTTAAATTTCTAATGTAAAAATACGTAATTCCAAACTTCTTTTTTTCTGCTTAAAAAATAACTTTGTGAGTATTAGTGTAGTAGGATATTCTAACTTTCTGGATACATAAATTTTTTAACAAAAATCAATATGAAAATAATTAGAATTTGAAAAATGTTATATTAAACTATAACTGTTTACACGTGGGTACTTACGTCTTTCTTCTTGTAAAGTTGAAACTGTTGCATCTACAGCTATGAAATTTTCAGAGATGATAGTCCTGATAATGTTACTTCGTTCTGCGAAAACGACTTGATATTAAGGTGAAAATAATGATGTTCTGGACAAGAGCATTAAGTGTGATGTTCGATGATCTACTCACATATGATTTCAAGTGTCGAATGAAGCATTCAAGCCTCGGTTTTTTAAGTCGGTGCAAGACATATTTCACTCCATCTGATCTTCTTACTATAAAAACCACATATATCCGACCATAAATAGAATACAACTCTCATGTATGAGTCGGTGCTTCAAAGTGTATTATGATGCTATACGACCGCGTACAGGAGAGGACGAAGTACTTATTGGTCCATCCAACTTTATTAATTAATTCAATCACGCAATAGGTTTTACTGTTTTACCGTTACTAAAATCAAAAGTGTTCTTCTGAATTTAGGGAACTTGTTTCCAAAACATGCATATTTTTGCGTATTACTAGTGAGCGTATCACGTAATACATAAAAGGGAGTTTTCGCCCTTTAGTCGTACGTAGAATAAACTTCCCACAGAAGCCAGTTACCTGTAACGTAAGTAAGATTATATCGATTATCTACAACCTATTTTCCTCTGACGAGTTTTTCAAAGCATTTCTAGGATTATTTAAATTATCTGTACAAGAGAAGTAAATGAGCCATATGAATCTATATACTTCCCATGTGATGATTTCGGTTTGAAGTAAATTGAATTTTTTTAGTACGTTAGTCTGTGGAAGTCGTGGTAGTGAAAAATCAGTGTAGTGTTTAAAAAATTAAAATACTTAATTCAGACTTAATTCAGAATTTTGGAGTGCGAATAAACTACAACCTTATCATAGCCCTTTTTAATGCTCAATGTGGAGTTTATAGGGCCGATTTCATATGATCATTTTTTTAGATTTACGGCCCTAATGATTCAAATACATACCTACATAAAATAATAAAAAATGTGTTAGCGATAAGAGATGTATTACTATCAAATCTTCTTCTTTATGTTAAACGTCCTTTTTGCCTAAAGGACTTTTCCTTTTTAACAAGAATAACAATAATAACAGCAACAAAATGATAAGTAACACCATGTGCCAGTAAAAGTGTTTTTGTTCCTAATTTGGCCCAAATGTGAAAGATAGCCATTTATTATGCCGAAAACAGGGAAAGACATTAAGGTGACTTTACGCGTGGTTGCTAAAGCATAACTAAGGGTAAATAGAGTTTCATACACAAATACTAAGAAACATACAGACACATACATACATGTTAATGTTTTATTTTCTTAAAAGAGATGAATGGCTACCGTAACCTTAAGATTAAAATATATGAATAGATGTAAGGATATATGTATGTATGTATTTGTTGTGTATCCCCGTCTCGTAATATGACCGAAATAATAAGAAAAGCATAAGGAATTATACACAATTCTTTTGTATTTCAACCGAAAAGCGCATCAAGTAAAATGTACAAAAACATCAAGAAGAATGTGTTTGTTTCTGTATGTTAATATGGAGTTATATTAGTTAGTATGGAGTTATATCTATAAGTGTCAAGTTTTTCTATGGTTTCTATTAATTCAATTAAAACAATTTTCAATTCGTATACAACTGGTTAGTATTTCTACTCCTATACCCTACACCACTATAGTGGGGAGGGTATTATGCGTTTGTGTTCATGTTTATAACGTTTTCAGTAAAAAATAAATAATTTTTTATATATAATTATGGTGTAGGGTATCATATGGTAGGCCATGACCGACCTACTTGTTGTATGTTCATATGTGGGTGTTGGATTTTTGTTTGTTTTTACATACATACATGTACATACGATTGATGAGGGATCAAGGGGAGAACTATTATGAGTATAAATAAAAATATATGTATATAAATAAAATAAAAATCTACAGAAAACATAATAAACACAGATACTACATACATACATAAATACATACAAACAAAAGCATCATTTGCGTGTTTTGTGTGTAAGAGAGTCAAATAAATTCTGTAGCGCTAGAAGCAAAGATTTATTATCAAATTAAATTTCTGACAGAATTTATTGCTTTATCTCTCGCCGAACATAGTTTTTCACTTCTTTTTTATAAATTTTATTTTTCGTTATTTCTGTTTTTAGACTGTGTATTGTATTCTTTTTACAGTGATTAAGTTGTAAAATTGCAGAAGAGTAAAATAATAGCAATATAAACTACTTTTTATGTTAAATATTACTTTGTACCCACAGTTTCCAAAATATTCATATAGATGTCAAGAAAATAACTTCAAAATTGACTACTATTTTTATTATCAACCTTTTTAAATATTTTATTTCTATTTTTTGGCAAAAAATAATAATTATTTTCTGGTTTTTATTTTTTTTTTTTTTTGGCAGAAATAAAAATCAAAAAATGATACAAATATAATATCAAAAAATAATTATTATTTCTGCAAAAAAAAAAAAAATAAAAATCATTTTTTGATTTTTATTTCTGCCCAATTAAAATCAACAACAATTAAAATCAGAAAATAATTATTATTTCCACCAAAAATAAATAAAAATTTAAAATAATTATTATATTAAATCATAACATTTACAGTCCCTGATTATAATACATCAATCTTCAATCTAATCTGTGATCTAATTGTAACCCTTATGTTACACAGCCAATCAAACACTGTAGAGTTTGGATTGTTATTATCTCAAGCCATTATTTTTTACTTAATATGTTCCAATTTTATAATATAATTTGATATTAATATAATAAAATAGAGAATAATGAAATCGGTATATTAATTTTCGAGAATCATCTTTTAATTAACCTTAGCGCCAATTTAGCACATTATTTATTTCCTTGCTTATTTATTTTTTATATATTTTTATCATTCATACCACTGTTGTCTATTGGTGTGTATTATTTTGCAGAATTTTTTTGTAGAAGCTCTTTCAAGCCTTAAAATTAAACAAAACATGGTTAAAAATACTTTAGTTTTTCTCAACATCGGTTTGAAGAACCACTTCGAAGTTAAACTGAGTATGTATGTGTATTTTTTCGTAATATGAGAATTTTTTGTTGCATGTTTTTGTGTCTACTTCCTCTTTATTTTTCCTGGCCTTTTTCCATATTTATTTTGTTGTATTTTTGTTTATAAAATTTATAGAGAACAAATTTGTACAATATGTGTTTTGCGAAATAAAAACCAACAACAATAACAGTTGGGGGCGAATCCCTGCCTCTATGAATGAAATGGTGGCAGTAACATGGGGCAAGTGTTTGTTGCAACATTCGTAGAAATATTTAAATATTTGGGTGTGTGGATGATTGTTGGAGTAAATAAGCATTTGTAAGCTCATAAAATATAAAAATGTTTTGTGATAAAATTTCATACAACTTAACAAACGTTATAATATACATACTACATACATATCTTGTATATACATTCATATGTACATACATATATTCATCCGTATTGTTTATTAAGATAACCAGTATGAGTATGGATAATTTCACATTAGCGCCACTATAAAAATGCTGAGTTTCTTTGCAGGAAACGTAATAAAAATGATGCATTATTTCAGTTTTTTATTTATTTATTTTATTATTTAACTTGCAACTTGTTGAATTTGATATTTAAATATTTAAATAAATAAACAAAAATACGCACAAAGATTTAATTGTTATAAATATATTTATTTTTCTTATAAAAACTTGTTTTGCACGAAAGATTTTAATTGTATACGTATAAATTGTATATTTTTAAAGAATTTTGAAGTATGTATATCCTCAGATATAGTTCATAGATAAACCCCTGCAAAATTTCATTAAAAAAATTCATGGCACAATTTTGTAATATGCATTTGTTTAGATAATTTGGAATTGCTTAGGATAAAACTTGGAAAGCGTCACCATAACATTTCAATGTACATATAGTATGCAGAAAGACTAAGAAATGATTTTTCTGATAAAGTTTCAAAGCAAAAATTGTAAATTCACACGACTGTTAGAAAATCCCTAAATATTGTACTGCCAACTTTGTAAGATCTGACAACCGCGTATCACAGCATTTAGAATATGTATAACATTTTGAATCAAAAATTACGTTTTGAAAAAAGTGGCCCTTTCGCCTTGTTTTTTAATGTTTTAATAAAGTTTTTCTTTTCTAAGCCCGGACATTATATATTTCAAAAATGGCAAACAAACATCGCATATTGCCAACAACAAGTGATGCTGATGAGGTTGGCATCTCATTTTGGCACCTTGAAGAACTTGACGAAAAGTATTCCGCCTCCCTGAGACTAATAAAGAATCTTCCGCTGCACTCAAAATCCACTATCTGAATAAACTGGTCGTGAAAAAGGTGAGAAAAATTTGTACTACTTGTAAAAGTATGGATAGACTGTCTTCTTCAAAATTGGTAAAGTGCCATTTGGAACAACGGCCTTCAATTAAACATATACACAGAGAAAACAGTTTTGTTGTGATAACCGAATTTGTTTCCAATCGAATTTGGTCGGTTATGACAACTATCACATAAACTGTTTGCTATAGCCGAAAATTTCAATTCCTTATACCGATTTTTTTAATAAGAATAAGTGAATATATTGGTTAGCGCAACTGCAAATGGTATTAAAAAATTCGATTCTTATAATCGAAATACTCGATTGTTATAAATTACATAATTTTTTATTTTCACACTCGCGTAAATTCCAATTTGCTCCAGATCTAACACTGTTTTGAAACATACATTTTTTTCTACATGATTTTCTTGAAAAGCTACATTAAATATGAAGAAAATTATTAAATAAGGACCAGATACATATTAAAGAAAATAAGATGCAGTTACAATCTTTAATAAAACCTATGAAAATCTAATCCTCATCATGTTTACTGAACAGACTACTTTATCTAATGGTCACCAAATTTTTCCCAAATTAGATCTTTATGTTGACAATGGAACCGAGCTAAAAGAAATATCAATTACATTTGTGTGCTTCGTGAATAGGTATCAAACATACCTTTCTTCAATTTTTTATTGTTTATTTTCTGTTTTCTTCATTTTTTTTAATAAATTAAAAATTTATTTAAAATGTTTTTATTTCTAAACGTCAAGTAAAAATAACCATTTTATTAGTTGGGAATACCGAATAGAAAATTTTTTAAACATTAACCGAACTTATTTGTTGTAATGACCAATATTTGATATTAAACCATGTCTTATTGAATCCTGACTAGTTATATCTATCGAATTTTATAGACTGTTTACCTAATATAACGATTCGATTATGCTAACAACTATAAATACAGTTGTTTAGACCTTAATTTAATTAAAATTACATTCTTTCGGATTTAAACATAGAATACACAGAGAAAACAGATTCGTTGTGATAACCGAATTTGTTTCCAATCGAATTCAGGCGGTTCTCACAACTATACCAAAATTCGATTGTAATTATTGAAAAATTCCGTTACTATTACTGAATATATTGTGTACACAACTATTTTTGTTTATTATTCGCCAATGTGGATTGAAATTATTGGTATCTGCAACTGAAATATTATTTATTGAAAACCAATTTGTGGATTTTGTGTATTTTAAAATATATTTAATTTTATTTAAAATATTTACAAAATATATGAATTTATATAAACGTACAAAACTTATTTTAATAAAAATACTAATTTAGCCCTTTAGTTTTGATAATTTGGTGGTAAACGCTATGTTTATGTGCCAGGGATTTTGTTCTTCATCCTGTCCAACATGTCTATAAGGTACTACCATTCACGCCTTTCCGCAGCTGCAAAATTATTAACACTAATGGAAAAATAACACAAAATAGATTATAAGCTATAACATATATTAAACATTACCTTTTTAATCCGATTTTTTCGCATAAAGTAATCTTCAAACGTTTTTCGATTTTTTTAATTATAAATTTATTTTATTTTATTTATTTTTGTATACGTCAACTATTATTACCCCTTAATCGGTTACGAACATCGAATTTAGTTCCTTTAACCGTAATTAAATTTTAAATATTTTTTTCAATTGATAATTGATTGCAGTATTTTTTTACTTTCTACTATTTTTCGGTTGCAGCGACTAATATTTGATGTTCTTACGTTTTAATTCTAAATTAAAGTCGGCTTCATTGACTGAATTCACAAAAAATTTAATAACCGATACAATTCAGTTCAAATTATTAATATGGAAATAGTTAAAACCGCAATTCCATTATAAATATGGTTTTTTAGTAAGCAATATAGAAAATTAGTTAATTTTACAGATTTTTAATAACAGCGATACAATTTTTTTTTTAACTAAATATTTATCATGGTAACCGATTTCCAATCGATCTTTTTTCTGTGTGTAATAGTTGAAGTTACATTATTTTAATAATAACAATTAAATTTATATTGTGATTATTAAATATTTATAATGCCAACCGATTTCCGACTGATCTTTTTTCTGTGTGTAGTTTTAACTAGACATGATAAAGATACCAATAGTTACTTCAGTCTATCTGGAGAAGTCAAACCGAAATAAAACCAACATTCGAAACTCATCTACGTTGATAAAGATTCTCGCCCGAATACATGTATCGAATACATGTATCTTGTATGGTGGGAAGCCAAGGCGAATATATAGAAAATTATTTTAAATGGCGTTGCCAAGAAAACAATCAAGAGTTTTGCACCATAAAAATCTACAGACCCAAGTAGTATTTTTCGTCATATTTTTTATCTCATATGTCAAAATTATTCTACATAGCTAGGTACTAAGTTGAAATCCTTGACAAAAAAATAAAATAGAGACACCACTCGGAGGATAGAATAAACAAGGATTAAGTTGCTGTGCTCCATGTAGAAGAATACACATGCAAGAAATATAGCCCTATTCCTACTATGACACCTTGGCTTAATAAAAGTGTGATTAGACCACTCATTCCTTATGATTCAATAATCTTTGCTCAAGAAGTGCCGCTTGAGTATAAATGGTGCCATGAGCATTCATCTATTTGGGGAGTATTGTGTAAATTTTATTTAGAATTGTATAATATTGATTCTTATTCAACAAATCTAACACTAAGTACCATCCTATAAGAATGGGGACATCACCATATACCACTGTAGAACTATTACATGATAAAATCCTGATTTTCAACCTCATATTTTAAATGCTTTATTTTATGAAAAAGATACAGTAGGCGTATTTGGATCTGGATAGTTATTCTTAATTTGGGTTCTAAATATATATAAGTGTATGAATTAGGTGAAAAATATTGCTTTTGTTGACGTTACGGTATGATAACCAGAATATCTAAATTAGGTATTTTTCCTGTACTACACGACAGTTCACTTTACATTGATTCCAAGCAACCTAAGGTCAGTTTAGAGTTCTAAATTTAAACAAAGTGTTATTGATTAAACATTTCATAACTATATATTTTATTGATTTACACTTGTTCTAAAAATCTAAACTAATTTTTTATATCGAAATTGCCTCGTTATTACCTTTAAACATTTTATGAGGATATGATTTTTTTCAAATCGCAATTGAAAAATACTTAACACTCTTCCTTTTAACAATAAAACAATAAATTCCAAAAATAATTAAAAAATAATTTGAAAAATAAAAAATAAAATTAACCGGAACTCTCAATATGCAAAATACTTTATTGACATGCAAATTCTGATGAAAAATAATAAAATGCAACAACAAATGCACCAATATTTTTTCTAATTTTTCCCATTTTACACAATCTCTATTTTTAATTAGAAAAAATTATATTTACTTTTTACCTGTTTTTTCGAATTTTATTTTTGCACAAAAAACAATATTCTCTTAAAAAAGGTAGGCAAACACTTAGTTGATTCACTGTATATATGTATGCATCTAAAACTGTAAATTAATTATATATTTTAATCTTTAAACCACATTTAAACTGCTCATACCACAAATAAAGAAAGGATCAAAGGGGGAGTATCGAAAGTATAAAACATTAAAATCCATGAATATTATCTCATTTTACTCTTGCAAATGCATAGATTATTTCAAAGCTACATATAGCCCTACCAATTCTACAACAAAACTACTTTTAGAATTCATGTGAAGAGTCATTCAAATTGTGTGTACAATATATTGTCGTACATATTCGACATGCAGCAGGAATTTGCTTTAGGATGAGATAAAGGATTTTACCTTTTGTGGAGAAATGAAGAAAAAAAATACAGCAACAACAACATCAAAAATACATACAAAAAATAAAGAACAACAAATTAGAGGATTGAAAGTAATTTATGACTAAAAAATGTTGACTTATGTTACAATGGATGGATGTGTTTTTACCTTTAGACATTTATACAAACAGACAAAGGACGGATATGAACGTTTTTATATGGACGTAGTTATATAAACGCAACCAAGGGTGGTGGTTTTATTTTACGGGATGGCAAGCAGCCCATATGAATGAAATACTGTAGATGGTTTATTGGATGAATGTATGTTGAACGTGTGATAGAAGAAAAATAATGAGCTGATAAGAAGATGCCATTCATGTTCAAATTGGATTTTTACAAAAAGTATTATTAAAATGGCATTTGTCTTAAAAAGCAATTGGTATATGTTGCCTCCCATGTGATCTTTTTCCAAAATTATATTTTCAAATGTTGCTGCAATTTGTCTGTAACTTATTAAAATTTGAAATAATTCTATTTGTACTCGCACGCTTTCACTAATGCACAACAGCAATTTAAATGTTTAATTAAAATTGTTTGAATCACAAATGCATCAACGCAATAATACAAACACTTTACGATAGTTTTCATCATTTATGAAAGTAGGAGAAGAATATGTATTTGTCTGTTTGGAAAATTAAGGAACTCTACATTGTCTAGAATATTTTGTTTTTTGGTTTAACATTGGATTTTTCGCTTTTCAATGAACATGTGACCGTACTGATTCTTTACATAATTTTCCAAAGAAGAATCGAAATCGAGTAAGCAGCCAATAGTCGCCATTTATCTTTCGGTTTTTGGCTGTCGTCTTATACTGCATCAAAAACAATCTGCTGCAAACTGTGAAAATAAATCAGTTGTGTTTTAGTTGAGCAACGAATGGATGAATGATGTTTGTTTTTGGGTTAGATTTGCTTGCTTCTCATCTTTTAAGAGTACGACTACCAAACATACAGGGACACACATCATCTCGAGTCCGTTGTTGTCGTTATCGGCGTAGTAAGAGTTTGTTGCTATTGCTGCCTTGGTTGATGTTGGTGTTGTAACAAACACATCATTTTGCATTAGATTACAAAACAATCTCATTGCAATAATACATGATTTTACTTGAATGTCGGTTTTTTTAGTTTTTATTTTGGTTGTTTTTTTCTTTTTGGCATCCTTAGCGAAAGATTTATGAGATTCGTTTTGGCAACACATTTAAGTTTATCTTATCGTACGAAAATTTGGCGTCATTTTTTTGTTTAAATCTCAATGAACAATATCATCATACGCCGTTCACCATGTTCTTAATAAATTCATATTCTTATTAAAACTCTAAATATTTTTTTATTTAATATATATTTCCCTTTAAAGGAAGCAGTAATTACCAGTTAAAGTCTTTGAATTAATGGATTACACATTAATGTATAATATAATCCCAATTTTAGTCTAACGTATAACCGATATATTTAATTTAGCAATGTATGAAAAATCATATCTAATTTTACAAGATTTAGAATTTTTTGATTTGCGAAAATTTTTAATTGAAAAGAAACTTGAAAAACAAACATTTTTGTTTAATTTGCGATTACTATTTTAACATGCGCGAATAGTACTTACAAATGTTTACGAATGGTTTATTTTTTTCTAAATAGCTTAACCTGTATTTTTAACGATATAACTATCTAAGTTTTATTATTTTAAACCTTGAAGTTTTGCGCGCATCAATAAAAAAATTAACGTTTTCATATTTATTATGTGTAATTATTATCCCATTCAACCACTAAATATAAAAAATAATTTGTATTCAATTTTTAACAATTTTTAATTTTGTTCATATACTCTTTATCACCACTGATGATGGTGGAGGGTAAAAAACTCGACACGAACAGGAGTTTAACTTGGAACTTTTCACCTGGCAGTTCGCCGCACTCTCTCTACACCATCCCTTAGCTTTTAAATAATGCCTTTCACATACAAATAATATTTACTTTTCTGTTTGTCTAAAAATATACTACATTTGCTAACGCGTTTTAAAAAAGAATTAGAAAACAAATTGAGAAAACGTAAGTGTTAATTTCTTTTTTGTGTGTTTTGATAGAAGTAGTTCATAGCTGCAAAGTTTTTCCTGGGATACAAAAATATATGAATAAATACAAACATATTTAATGTAATTAAATGAATTTACTAGAATATTTTTTTAAAATATGTTATTGTTTTTTAGTATTTTTATTTAAGTGTTTTGTTATAACTTCTACAATTTTTAACCAATTTCTGTGTTTTATATCTTATTCGAACGATTATTGCGATAATTACATAATCAAACGGAATAATAACAAGTGTGAGTGTTATATTCGGCTGTGCCGAATCTCATATACCCACCATCAAAACGTGAAACATATACCGTAAAAGGAATGCTCCCTATAAACATGAGGAAGATATTTGGAATATAGTAAGACTGATCGCTTTTGAAATAACAAAATATTAATTTTTAAAACAAAATATTTTTGTTGAGTTTTTAAACCGTGAGCGTATGAGTATTTTCTGAAGACGACCTTCATATACTCATGAAGTTGTTTACAAAGATTTCATTTGTTGATGTCAAATTTCAATACTCGTATTTTAAATATGAAAAACTAATAACCAAAACTCTTTTCAGAATGGAATCTTTTATAAGGTCTATGGTCAGTTATAGGTAAGTCCTCGTTAAATTCGAATGAGTAATTATGTTCCTAAGTATAAACTTTCTTATGTCGATTTTTATAACTGTACTAGTAATTTTCTGAATTTTATTCATTAAATTTTCTAAAGGGGATCTTATATGAGGGGTATGGTCAATTATTGACCTATCTTCATAATTTTTTGTAGACTTATTTTGGTTCATATAGAACTTGTTTACATTGAATATCACCACTGTACTCGCATTTTTATGACAGTAATTAGCGTTAATGTAATTTTTTAAAGGGGGCTTACATATATAGGGTGTAGGGTGAATTACTAACACATTTTTTATAAAATTCGGTAGCGAATTTCATAACGGTATTCCATAACTAATGTTTTTAAGGCAGTAATGATCGTTTAAATAACTTTCTGAAGGGGACCTTATATGGGTGGTAGGGTCAATTATGAACCGATCCACATAAAATTTGGTAGAGAGATTCTGCCTCGCGAGGAACTTACATACATTTTGTTGCTAACTTGTATATTTTAACCAGTAATTAGCGTTAAAGTAATTTTCTCAAGGAGAGATTTTGGCTCGCATAAAACTTATGTGTGTCAAATTTTGTCACATTATTTAAATTTTTAAGCCAGTAATAAGCGTTATAGTCATTTTCAGAGGGGAATCTTTTATAGGAGAAGGGTCATTAATGAGCCGATCCCAAAAAAAAATTGTTGGAGAGGTTTTGGCTCGTAAGAAACTCAAGTGCGTCGCATTTCATTGCTTTACTCGTATTTTTAAACCAGTAATGAGCGTAAAAGCCATTTCCTGAAGGGGTCAATTATGGACCTATCCACATAAAAGTTGGTAAATAGATTTTGGTTCGCCAGGAAATTAATAGTGTAAAATTGAATCCCTATATTCTTTTTTTAGCGTTAAAGTATTTTTTTTTTTTTTTTTGTATAGGCGGTGGGGTCAATTTGGCACTAAATTTGGCCAAGAGATTTCGGCTCGTATAAAACTTATTTGTGTCGAATTTCATCATTAGTATTTTTGATCCAGTAATAAGTGTTAAAGTAATTTTCAGATGGGACCTTATATGGAGAATAGGGCTATTTAGGGGCTGATCCTAAAAAAATTGGTAGAGAGAGTTTGATTCATAAGAAACTTACTTATACCGAATTTCGTCGCTATAATCGAATTATTAGGCCAGTAATGACTGTTAAAGTAATTTTCTGAAGGGGACCTTAAAATTTGTGAAGAGGTTTTGGTTCGTAAGAAACATACTTGTACCGAATTTCATCGCTATACTCGTACTTTTAAAACCGTTATGTAAAACTATTTTTAGAGGTCCACTTGTATGGGGGCTATCCGAAAAAGTGACCGATATTGCCTATTTTCAATACCAAAAAAACCTTAGCAATAGAGAATATTTATTGGAAAATTGTCTAGCTCCTCCTGTGTGTTCCCTATCGTGATTTCTACAGACAGTCGGACTCACATGGTTAAATCGTCTTAAAATTTAATAAGGACCCAGAATATATATACTTATATGGGTCTATGACCAATATTTTGATGTGTTACAAACGGAATTACAAAAAATATACCCCATCTTTTTTAACGTTTTTTTAAAATGGAACATATGATACCCTTTTTTAAAGAAAAAATAATAAAGTTTTTAAAATTAATTCTGTAAAATGTTTACCTAATGTTGACAAGAAAAACAAATTTTTACAAGAGGGCTCAAAGGGTAGTAGGGGTAAACATGGACCTATCCTTATGAATTTTGGTAGAGGAATTTACGTCTACTTCAAATTATTTATGTAGATTTCAATAGTTTTTTAATAGCCAAATGAAGCACATTAAAAAAATCGGTAGTGTTGTTAAAAATAAAAAAAAACATAACAGAACATTTAACGTAATTAAGAGTTAAAAAGTCCTATACGGGAGGTACGATTGTATGGGGCTAATGGACTGATTTAAACCATATTAAATAGCGTTCGTCCTTGGACCAAAAGAAGAGTATGTGCCAAATTTTATCAAATTATCTTGAAAATTGCGACCTGTATAGTGTGCGCAAGGTTTATATGGACACATAGACAGACAGATGGACATAACTAAATCGACTCAGAGAGTGATTCTGGTGGTTGCAGAACCAACATTTTTGGGTGCTACAAACATCAGCACAAACGCATAACAATCTATCTATCTAATATATAAAAATCTACTTTTTTTATAACAATTGGATTTTTATGATGTTCTAATGCATTTTTAGTTCTTCAAATTCTGTTAAATTATCTTAAATGAAATTTGGCAAATACCCTTTAAATCACTGACGAACGCTAATTATATTGTAAAACATTTCGCCTAGCCCTATCCTCCATATAACTCCACTTTTGAAAGTGACTTAAAGGTCAAAATTCACTTAAAAACACTATTACCACGATTCAATTATATTTACATAAATAATTTTGAAGTAGATGTGAATTTCTGGTAGAAAATCTTTTTTGCCAACAACAAGTAAAAATATTACTGAATATAGATAAAAACAAATTAAATGCGTAATTATTTAAAATATAATCCTCATTTTTAATATACTGACTGGTGTAGGGTATCACAATTATACTTGTTTAATTTTTAGGCGTATAATAAATATAAGTATATATTGATATTAGCATCAAAAATAGATGTGCTCTTGTAGACAGCATTGTTCTTTTAATTTTAAAATCAAATGAATATAATCTTCTTAATTCTTTAGAAAAAGAACATCTGAAATTTTTAAAATGCATAAATCACTGTTACAATTTTTTGTATTTTATTTTTCATCTTTTTTTTTTTTGAAAATTACAACAATGTACGATGTCGACGATATTTATAATTTTTTGTTTGAATGTTGTTGGTTGACTAATAAATCATTTGAATTGTAAATGTGTATGGTGTGTTTTGACGTGTTCTAAAAACAAGAGTAAAACTAAGATTCGTGCCGTAATGTGTAACAAACACTTTCCCTTTTTTCTCCATCTCCCAGAAACGATTTATGGTATTTGTTTTTCAGAGACAAATATATCAGGTGGTGTGAATTTTGAAGGTCACTAGGTTTTTAATTGTTCATAGTATCGACTATTCCCACATTTTATGACACCCATTATGATATGACAATATTAACTGCCATTAACTTTCAATTTCAAATAATCATCACCTGGAAAATACCAGACAGTCAAAACAAATCAACAGGTACACGTTGTTCATACTGCACATTACGATACGAAACGATTAATAAAATTCAAGGATTTGTCTGGCAGTGGTTTAAATTAGAACACATTGCATAAGTATTTATTGTTTTAAATGTTGTTAAAATTGTCTTAAGCAAATGGAAATAAAAGTAATCTAAAATTATGGTCGATTTATTTACCTACTGTTCTAAAATAATGAACAGTGTTATTATCCTTGAGGAAAGATTTCTAAATATTTTATGACTTGTATTAAGTATTTGTCTTTTATTTACCAATGCTTATGTTAAATATAGTTTATTATAACAATTCCAACGGAACTTAGGCTCATAATGTAAAACTCCTATATTCCAAAAAATATTTGAAGGCCGAAGAGGGCCATTCAAATAATATTTGCCAATAAAACGTACCGATATTTCATATTTACAACACCTTTTTATTTAAGCGGGAGAAAAATATTGTTATAAAACTTGAATTTCTAAGACCTGGTTCACATTAGAAACTTTTTTGGAAAACGTTTGATTTTTGTGTGTGAGAGAAAGAAATATCAACCATTTCTTTCTCCCACACACAAAATCGAAAGTTTCTCCACAAAAGTTTTCCAGTGTGAACCAGGTCTAAGCAATTTTGTTCCACATCTTTGTCCATATGTACATATGTAGTATAAACGTTAGTTACGTCTTCCAAATTATAAATATTAAAAAACCTACTTTTAAGGCAACAATAATAAATTTCATTGCTACTGAAGACAATTATATTCGGATATAAGTAAAATATAAGGAGTGAGATCGAAAAATTCTTAACACACGTTTTTCATTACATTTTTCAACCAAAGTATTATTTGATTTTTTTTTTATCAAGTTACCTTTGAAAAACATGTC
>NC_060952.1:45497927-45568095 GCF_022045245.1 Lucilia cuprina | reverse complement strand
GACTATTTGGTACGAAAAGTTAAAGCTAATGCAGGTTTAAAAACATACAAGGCTCAAAAAGTTCCTGACAGGAACGCTGCTAAAAATTTAGAGGCTAAAAACAGAGCAGTCAAGTTTTATAAAAAAATATTCTTGCTGCATAATGGATGACGAAACGTATGTTCTGGCAGATTTTTGGCAACTTGCAGGTCAAAAGTTTTATGTTGCTGATGCTCGAGGGAATGTTGAAGAAAAGTTTAGGACCCAAAAGCAGACAAAATTTCCCAGAAAGTTCTTGGTATGGCAAGCAATATGCAGTTGCGGCAAAAGAAGCCAATCATTTGTTACAACGGGCTCTATAAATACCGAAATTTACATCAAGGAATGTTTACAAAAAAGGCTGCTTCCATTCATAAGACTTCATAATGTGTCCACTTATTTTTGGCCTGACATGGCATCACTATGGTAAACAAGCCCTTGAGTGGTACAAGAACAATAATGTGGTATTTGTACCAAGAGAGGCAAATCCTCCAAACTGCCCGGAGCTAAGGCCAGTGGAGAGATATTGGGCTCTTGTTAAAAGAGAATTGAAGAGTACAAAAAAGGTGTCCAAAAGTGTGGTAGATTTTAAACGGAGATGGACTACATGTTCGAGCAAAGTGACAGAAAGCACTATTAAAACGTTAATGGAAGGGTTTCCGAAAAGGGTTCAAAATTTTATCACTAGTGATTAAAACTATAAAAATACTTTTTTTTGTAAATTGTAATAATAATTTGAATCAACTTAAAAAAATAAAGCTGTAAGTTTAGTGGTTTCTTTTTTATAAACATATATGTATGTTAAGAATTTTTCGATCTCACTCCTTATATCCTTATATTATAAATTTTTTAAGTGTATTATGTGATCTAGGTGAATACCGCCAGTTGGCAGTGAACAGATATTGTACGCCGACGTTTCGAAACAATTTAAATCCCAAAGTTATGTGGTCAATCTTTTCCCACTCGAATTTTAACACAAAATTTCATCAAGCATTGAAAGACTTCTGACACAAATAATACGCTTCATTTTGAAATAAGCGATTCAAATAAAAAACATCCGAAAAATATAGATTTATATAATCGGATATATGATAAATTTTAAAGTCGGGGTGTCTGGTGGTCTCTTGAAGAACCAACCAGAAATTTCTTAAAATCTCACTAACTAAAAAACAAAAATTAATTCAAATTATTACAATAATATTAATCAGCGATCATCAAAATATGTTTCACTGTTTAAAATATTATCGATTAAAAACTAAAACTTTTTGTCAAAAGTAATGATATCACAAAAGTATATCTTTTGAGGTAATCGCATACTTTTGAACCTCGACATGTCAAATGAAACTCTAATCCAATACTGATCAAATAAATTAAATACGCTTGCAATTAAAACAATTAAAACACCTGTATACGAATAAAATGTAATTTAGTTTTCATAATAAAGCATTTAAGTTGAATTGTCCCTTGCCTCAGATTTACTAAAGCCATTTACTGTTTAATAAAACTGTGGATATTTAAGTAAAATTTCGATGGGGGCTTTTTAGAGGGGCTAGGGTCAACTGAGGCCCTATAATTGTAAAGTTCATCAGGGTCATCGAGACTAGTATAGAACTTGGTTTTGTAGCTTTTTGTCGGGATACGAGTATATTAAATATAATTATGAACTTAAAAGCCCTATTTAGCGGGTTCAGTTCTATGGGGCCTAGGTGAAATAATGGACCGATGTTAACCATTTTCAATAGGCTTCGTCTATAGTACCATAAAAGATCATGTGCCAAATTTCATTGAATTATCTCCAAAATTGCGACCTGTAGTTTGATTACAATGTTTGCAAGCCCTATTCGGGGTACAGTTGTATTGGGGCTAGGTGAAATAATGGACCGATCTTAACCATTTTCAATAGGGTTCGTCCCTGGGACAATAGAAGATCATGTACCATTCAATTATATTCATGGTATACTTTAAGGTGGATATGGTACCAATATTATTGTGCGTTACAAACATCAATATACCATTAATATACCCACTAAAGTGGTGTAGGGTATAAACATTTAAAATGTCATAACATAAAGTTGAGAAATATTTAAATAACCAAAAACATAATTTTTATTGATTGGTTCCTGGCGGTATTAAGGGTTAAGGTATATATAAATGTGAAGAAATGTGTCCTAAAGGTATTTTCAGACTACAAAACTGAGTAAAAAATTTTTGTATCATAATACAATTTTCTTTCGATTAATCGATTAATTTTCAAACGATTAATCGTCGATCGGTTAATTGATAAAATTTTAACGATTAATCGTTCGAATAAATGGAAATTTCCAAATTTAAAATAACAAATAAACCGAATAATTTCTGTCAATTAACCGATGAAGAAAAATGTATTGCTTAACAGTAAAATTTTTGTATATTTCATATGAAATACAATTGTTCAATTCACAAT
Source organism: Lucilia cuprina (assembly GCF_022045245.1). NCBI lineage: Eukaryota > Metazoa > Arthropoda > Insecta > Diptera > Calliphoridae > Lucilia > Lucilia cuprina. The sequence continues at coordinate 45,565,634 of NC_060952.1, read as the reverse complement.
CAAGTTGTATATTGTACCTACTAAAGCGTAGTAACAGTGATTGTGAACATATCTTTGCAGCAAGTCATAAGTTTATGTTCTCAATGAAAAAAAAAAACAATCAAAACAAATACACATAACAATGTCAAAAGATAAAAAAATAAAAAAATATTAGATAAATTAAACATGCGAAATAAACCAAATTAATTTCTTTGAATTTTCAATTCTTTTGTTTTCTTTATTCCACATTTTAAACTAATAAATAAACTGTTTTTAATAAAATTTAGTTTTTTTTTGTTTTTGTAAACAGCTGTTTGTTTTTGATTTAAGTGTTACCACTTTTTCGTTTTTTATGCTAAAATCGTTTGAATTTTTGTTTATATGTTGAAATAAATAATTGGCAACACTAAAATTTCTTACAACATTCGAAAAACATATGAAAAATTGTCGTATGAGTTGTATAGAGCTTTTGCATAGAAAATACCAACAACATTGTTATGACTATTGTAGCAGCTGCTGACATACAACGCATACAACGCTACAACATCGATTGTGAATTGAATAAATATTTTTATAATACATTTTATTTTTTTATTTACTCCTTTATTATTCTTCTATAATGAAGAAAGTTTAATACGTATATTCAAAGAATCATTTAAATTATTAGTTCCGATTTGCCTACTTATTAAATATATTCATACGGAAAGACTTTATATTCTTGAAAAGCAATCTTGAAAAAATTATTTCACTTTTACTTCTACAACTAGTTTTGAAAAACATAGTTGTGTTTCGTAAGTATTTCTAATAAGTTTTTCAGCAAAAATTTTACACTAGCTAATTGGAACGTATGGATTCTGAAACTTGGTGCAAAATGTCAAAAACATAAAATTAATTAACTTAATTTCTTTATAAAGGAATTGATTTGACATGAAAAAATATTCATAATATTAAAAAAATTAAATTAAAATAATTAAAAAATTGAACTCAAAGAAGTGAATAATTATAATTCAGAAAAATATTGTTAAAGAACCATACAAATAATAAAAGTGATTCTTTATTCAATTAACTGAACAATTTTGAATAATCCGATTATTAACCGGCTAAAATAAAACCTCAAATAATTATTTGTCGAATAAACCGAATAAGATTATAAGCCGAATAATGTATTTATTTTATACATACAATAAAAAAAACTAACAAAAAGTATAAAATATATTAAAAACGTGAACAAAAGTGCATAAACGATAGAAAATTGGTGAAAAAATATTACAAATATTATAGTGTGATTTATTTTTGATTGATTTGATTTCTTTAAAAAATTATGTCATTAATGTTAAATTTGTTTAACTTAATTTCTACAAAACTTTATTATTTATAGCCTCCAAATAAATAATACTTCCGCAAATCATTTAATTATAAATAAGTCATGAATTCATAACTATATCGTGATAAATCTATTGACATGACATTTTTTATATACAATAAGTTATATATAAATATAAATCTTTTGGCGAAATTTCTTCCGGAGCAGCAAGGCATTTATGAACAGTGCTGCCATATTTTAAAACTAAAAGTTGTTAACCCCTTTACACACACAACTAAACCGTTTGACTTTTTATGGATATGACTTGACGTATATTGATCATTTTGAGTGAAAAATATACACAAAATTTTTTCGGGCTTCCAATTATGTTATCGAAAAAACTATAATGCGTCAAGGTTCACTATTCTAAAAATTCAAAGATTGCCGAATCCTTAAACCAGAAATATCGGAAATAAATATAAACTAAATTGCTTTTTTAATTGCTATCCCAAAGTTCGCTTTAAGAAAAAACAGTTTAAAAGATTAAATTCAAGGATTTGATTTGTATAAAAAATACATTTTGCAGATGTTTTTTTTTTCTTATATTCTAAAGTGATTTTTTGAAATGAATGAGTTTTTGTTGTCATTTATTTGCGTGTAACTACAGTAAACATTAGCAGCGATATAAACAAATTAGTGTAATAAATTAGCAAAGTTGCTGAAATTAATATGCCAGGCGAGAAGACGACACCCACTAAATTAAAAGTGAAATAATGATACCATTATGTGTTGAGTGAGCTTAATATTTGTTGCTGTTGTCGTCGCTCCTGTTGGCATTGTTGGTACCGCTGCCACTGACACAATGAATTGCTGGATGTTGGAGTAGAGTACATTTATAATATTTGTAAAACTCCAAGGGCGGATATATAAAGGAGATGGTGTTAATTAATTTCCATTATAACGTGCTATGAGTTGCAAATTTGTGAATTTAACAATGGTTGACATTTAAAAGAAACGGTCGCCAACCACCATCAACTTCATCATCAATATCAAAAAACAGCAATTGTACAGCAACAGGAGCTCTAGCTGAGGCAACAACTATTTCGGTAGTTTATGTTGTTGTTTTCAGCAAGTTTGAGGCATTAATCTGGCATATATTAAACATACATTAAAACGTAGCAATTCATTATTTTGTTGTGACTGTTGTTATTGTTCTTGTTGCTCATCATACACCCCATATGGAGTATAGCGCCGCCAACGCCACCGTAATTCATTCGCTAACATTTGTATTTAAAAAAACATAAAAATTATTCAAAAACATACAATTATACAATGTATGTATATTTGTATCAATTCACTGCTGCAAGTGTGAGCAGTGTTTTTAATACACATTGTACTTGCGGAATTTTCAAGTCCCGGCATCTAAATCATTTTGACGCCATTTATAACAACAACAACAAGAGCGGAAAAATAGTCGCATTATTCCGCTTATTTAAGAAACTACAAAATGTCATACGAAACAAGTTTAAAATTATTTAAAACCAGAGTATGAGTCTCCAACTTTGATGTTTTTTGTATAGAAATATATACAAAACAACTGCATTAAATATATACAAAACAACTGCATTAATACAAAACGGATGTTCGATTTAACAATTCGACAATTTATCAAATTGACAATTGACAAAAATGTTAATTTCTTTGTTGGCAATTTCCTTTTTTTGTTTGTAGCAACTATTTGGTAAGTAAATAAAATATGTATGCATGTATATTTACACGATCTTCTTTATATCATTGAAATTGGCTCATTTGCATTTAAAATTTAAATTAATGGCCAAAAACCACTAAAATATCTTAAGAATGTTTGAAAAACTTTCCAAGGTTTTTGGTTTGATTTTCTTCCATCACATTTTCTTACTTGGGTGTTTCTTTATTTTGTCGATTTTTTAATGCTCTTCGTATTAAACATCTAATCATAAATATTCGCAACATAACATCATCATGGCAAATAGCGGAACAGAACATTACTGAAATAGCAACAACAATAAGAAAAAGCAAGTAAGAAAAAATTAAAAATGGTATAAATAAATGGGCGTCACATAACCTTAATTATGTTAAATTGAGATTTTAAAAATATTTTAAAAATTTTGACTGAAATTAGAACTATTTTAAACTACCTTTGCTTTTCCTCGAGTTTTAACTTGTTTACGTCAAACATTTCCGATTTTGTACTAATAAATTTAAAATTATGTTTATTCTATGTACTTACGTTACTAATTTTCCTACGATTTAATAAATTTCGTACGTAGACCTCTTGAGCAAAAGATATTTTCTTGTTATCATGTACCAATACTGTGATGATTAACGCTTATATTCTGAAAGAGACCTCTTAGTTGGGGTAGGGTCAATTATTATGCCCCAATCTTTGTTAAATTTTCTACAACGATTTTAATTTATACAAATCTTGTTTATATTGTTAAAGTTCATAATTGAAGGATAGATCAATTATGAACCGATCCTCATAGAACTTTGGCTCGCAGAAAACTTATTCATGTCGAATTTCATCGATATACTCTAATTTTTAAGCCATTAATGAGCGTTAGAGTCATTTTTAACGGGGAACTTATATGGGGGGAAGAGAATAAATCGCAGCTCTTTCTTTTATTTTTATCTTAAAAATGTCGTGGGTTCTTTATCAACATACGTTTTCATTTTCTATGTGGAATGGATAAGTCCGACTGAATTTCCAAAAATTATTTAAAAGTTATGCCCCTATGTACATACGTGAGAGTAACGTTATTCCAATTTATTCTATTTTCTGGACAGCCAACTTAATGTAGAGTAAAGATTAAGTTCTAGTGAATAAAAAAAATCGAACATCAAGTTCAGCCAAAAAAGACAGACATTTTTGTAAAAGAATAATCGCTTCTGAGTGTTATTACAAAATTCAGAGATTCCCATATAACTTAACCTATTTTTAAAAGAAAACTTGTTTGAACTTATTTACTTTACTGATATACCGCTGGTATATACCACCGAACAAATTGTAGGGTATAAGAAATTGTAAAACCATCATGTTCATGTTTTCTTTGTTTCCGTCCCCCAACTTCTCGAAACCTACTCTATGTTTCCATTCTACAATTTTAATGCGATTTTAAAACTTATAAGTTGATATTTTTCTTTTGCTTTGCTGAAGTGTCTGTCTTGTGATGAGGCAGCAGGAAGGAAGGCAATAGGGAAACAAGAGCGAAACGAGAGCAAATGCGAATAAAACATCTTACTTGCTTTTTTAAATATCCAATAAAAATTGCCGACACATTCTGGCCATATTTCTTCGGAATCCCATATAAATCACTGACTGTAATCCCTCATGCTATCATCGTTGCCGACGGTCTTATGCTTCTTTCATTTCATACAATTTCTTTCTTTTGGATGTTTGTTGTTGTTGATTTTTTTCTTTTTCTTGGGTTTCCCTCAGTTTGGCATCTTTGTTGTATTAAAAAAAGTTTACGTGCGGGTAAAGCTTTTCTATTATTGTTTCTGTAGTTTTTGTTGTTGTTGCTCTTATTGTATTTGTGTTCAAGTACATCTTTTGGGACCGAAACGTGCGTAGCTTTTTTAAATATATTTATTTATACAACATACTTAGAGATACTTGCATTGATATTGTTCCATTTTAAATTGTGTAAATTTAGTTTTAGTGTGATTAGATTGAAAAAGCGGACTCGTATGTCTGTGAGAATAATAAATACAATAAAATTTATATGACTTCACTTTAAAATTTAAAGTTTAAATGATGGAAACATTATGATGCATAGATATTTTTATGTACGTACTGTAGGGAGCTTTTAAAAAATCGATGTCGGATAATTTTTGGGAGCATCCCCCTAAAATGTTTAATTTGTTTACATTTAAGGTTGCTATAGTTTGAGCATAAATGAAAGTTGTTAACACTTGACACTGGGGCCTCAAACTTTGAAAAATCGCGGTACCCCTACACGCAGAGAAAAAACATAGTTCGACATGGTTACTATAACTAAACTATGTTCACTGTAACATTATATTGTTATCAAAAACATATAATTATTTTAATTCTATTTAAAGAATATTGTTTTTACTGTAACCATTTTCATGTTTATGGCAATTATAAATTTGAGTATGATTATTTTAAAATAACTATGTAATGTTAACGATGAAAACGTTTTATGTTACAAATATTTAAACTTTCAAATAACCATTATATTTTAAGTTGCTATATGTTATATAACCATTGTATGTTATGTTATTATAAATAACCATTATATGTTTAGTAGTTCTATGTCTGTTCATAAAACAACAAAATAACTTTAGCCACACACCTCACACATATTAATCTTTGTGTGTGTTCTTTTAAGCGACAATAAATTGAGTTGAAATAATTCCCATTTGGTTTATAACATTTTATGTATAAGTATTTCACTTTGTATAGAATAACGTAGTTATGTTTTTGTGAATCAAATGGAAATTTGTAAATCGTGTCATGTATTGAAGATTTTTACTTTTATAGAAACTGTCATTTTACTGATTCAGTAATCAAAATAAATTTGATTTCGATATATATTTTTAACGACATTTTGATCACATTTTAGCATAATAAAGTCATGTATAATGAATAATATTATGGTAAATAACAAATATTATGATACAATATTTCAACTGTATTTAATCATAACATGATATTTTAAAATTATTACAATAACCATATTTTATTAAGACTATAATCATAATTTTAACCATAATATGTTAATCTTGGAACATGGTTACCATCAGTGTTGCCATAACGCATTAAAAGTGAAATTCTACCACTTTATTTTCGTCAACTGCACTTTTTTTAGAAAAAAGTACTAGATGCTTTTTAGCACTTTATCGTCTTTTGCCAGATATTTTTAGCATAAAAAGTGCATTTTTGGAATTTTTTTTATTTATTTTACACTTTTTATTATTAACTTCATTTTATATTTAATATTTTCTTTTAAGAACTACAAAAATTGCGTTTCTAGATATTTTTTAAAAAATTTAGGGAATTCGCACGGAAACTTTGTATATGTATGCAATTCTATGAAAGGTGAACCACCACTGAATAAATTTGGTTATGAATGTTTGTTGCACCTAATACGCTCTAAGGTATTTGAATGATGAAAATACAAAGAGTTTTTAAAGCCTCTTTTTTTGGAAAGTCAGCTTAAAGTTGTTACGTAAGAGTTGTATTTTCGATAAGTAAATAGCTTTTGCCATACACCGGACATTGTGTATTGGACCTGGAGACCTGAAGAGCACATCTTTTCCGCCAAGATGGCCAAATATATATCAATTCCAACTGTAGGAGCCGTTGGGTGGCATTCCATTAGTTTTCTTTCCGAGGTCCAGATGTGCTTTCAAAGTTGTAGTCCTCTCAACAAGACTTCTAAAACGTGGTGTCGTACGCTAGGTACAGCAGCTATCGCCTCCTTATTCTAAATAATCATATTTTCACTAAAGTGGCTCCTACACTCTAACTGTTATATTATCTCAAGAAAAACGAATTTTTGTATATAATTAATATGGGAGGTGCCGCTCCCCTCATAGGTAGTCTGCCAATTTATTACCAAAAATGTTTACATGGATGTTAATTTAATTTATATGGGAGGTACCACGCCCCCTAACGCTAGTTCCCCCACATTTTATCCTACATAATCGTATTGACACTAAAGTGTCCCCGACAAAATTTGAGGACTCTAACTGTTATATTATCTCAAGATAAACGAATTTTTGTATTTAATTAATATGGTAGGTATCGCTCCCCTCATGGGTAGTCCGCCAATTTATTACCCAAATGTTAACATGGATGTTAATGTTATTCGTGCAAAATTTTAAGATTCTAACTGTAATAGTTTCTAAGATAAACTAATTTTTGTATATAAATTATATGGGAGGTGCCACGCCCCCTAACGCTAGTCCTCCCACTTTTTATCCTCAATAATCATATTGGCACTAAAGTGGCTCCGACAAAATTTGAGGAGTCTAACTTTTATATTATCTCTCTAACTTTTATAAAAGTAGCCTATTACCTATTGCAGACATACAGGAATTCGCTATGAAAAATTCAAAAAAATCGGTTCAGCCGTTTAGTAGTCTATAGCGTTCAAACATACGAACAAACACACATTCATTGTTATATATGTATATTAGAGTGCTCCAAGCTTGTATGAAAAAAAAAAATTTATCCTACAGGCCGTCCCCCCCTCTAGAATTCTTCTATGGCTTATAAAAATAAGTCGTGCAAAAAATTAGGTCAATAGGATTACGTTAACTGGTGCCGCAACGGCTCTGAAATTTGAAAATGCATTTACAAGGGGAAAATATGCATTTTTCAGTTTTCACAAAAGTTTTGTCATTAAACAATTTGTTTTGCATTTTATTGTCAAAGAATCGTAATGTACACAGAATTAGCGTTACAATTATCATTTTCAGAGCACTTGAATTCGAAATGTGATAAAAAAAATAAACATATTTTTGAAAATATTCTAATAAAACAATTGTATTACTTAAAATACAACTGTAGTTACTTGAATATGAGTTTTTTCCTTATAGAATAACGTAAACCTGTTCTCAGCTATGGTCGAATAATGTTGATATTTTTAACGGTCGTTTCAAAATTCAAATTTTAGTTTTTTTGATACTTTGTTAAACAAATTTCAATATTTTTGGGAGAACTCATTGGGATTTATGGACAACAGATTAGGGAATAAAACAGTAAAACAGTTTTGATACTTTGTTAAACAAATTTCAATATTTTTGGGAGAACTCATAGGGATTTATGGACTACAGATTAGGGAATAAAACAGTAAAAAAATTAGGTCAATATTTCTTATAGTTTTCCTGTACTTGCAATTTGAATTCAGCGGATTTCGAGAAAAACCCATTTTTATGTAATATTTTGCAAAATTAGCCTTTTTATTATATTGTTGTGTATTTTAAATGGAACCTTATTTAAATTTATTAGTCCTCATATTTCTAAATAAAAATAAAGAGTTTCATGCAATTTGGACGCCATCAACCCATAAACTTTAAAGGTCAAATGGCAAATTTTGTAATATTTGCAATTTATGATGGAAACTAGCCGAAATTGTTTCTTTTTTTTTTTTAGGTAGATTATCATAAAACTTTTGAAATTTATTTATTAACAACTGTTATTTACAATAATAGAGAAAAAAAAATAAATTAACCCTTAAACGGCCTTGGGGTCAAAATGACTCCGATGTTTTAAAAACATGTCAATTTGGACATTATTCAATAAAAACCGTTTGCAATCCCATTAATTCAGCAAATTGATAAAAAAAAACAATTGGGTATTGTATATAAATAAAAATAATGAAATCTAAAAAATGTATTTCAATATTATTTGCATTAAATATTTTAAAATAAAAATAAAACTGGAAAATTATATCACAAATATAAATTATGATATCTTAGTTTTTAATACCAAATTTACATCGATTACAAAAAGTATTATTGAAAAAATACTTTGGTTCAATTTGACACCATATTCCAAAAGGTTTAATGCCTATTTTTTAAGCTGATTTAATGGGATTGCAAACTGGTTTTATTGAAAAATTTCCAAATTGGCATGTTTTTAAAACATCGGAGTCATTTTGACCCCAAGGCCGTTTACGGGATAATTTATTTTTTCACTATTATTGTAAATATCGGTTGTTAATAAACAAATTTCATAAGTTTTATGATAATCTACCTAAAAATAGAAACAATTTCGACTAGTTTCCATCAAAAATTGGTAATATTACAAAATTTGACCTTTAAAGTTTATGGGTTAATGGCGCCCAAATTACATGAAACTCTTTATTTTTATTTAGAAATATGCGGACTAATAAATTTACATAAGGTTCAGTTTAAAATATACAACAATATAATAAAAAGGCTAATTTTGCAAAATATTACATAAAAATGGGGTCTTCTCGAAATCCGCTGAATTCAAATTGCAAGTACAGGCAAACTATAAGAGTTATTGACCTAATTTTTTTACTGTTTTATTCCCTAATCTGTAGTCCATAAATCCCTATGAGTTCTCCCAAAAATATTGAAATTTGTTTAACAAAGTATCAAAAAAAACTAAAATTTGAATTTTGAAACGACCGTTAAAAATATCAACATTTTTCGACCATAGCTGAGAACAGGTTTGCGTTATTCTATAAGGACAAAAACTCATATTCAAGTAACTACATATGTATTTTAAGTAATGCAATTGTTTTATTAGAATATTTTCAAAAATATGTTTTGTTTTTTATCACATTTCGAATTCAAGTGCTCTGAGACACGATAATGGCCAGGGGAATTTTTAATAACTTTTACTTTATTAAGAAACTTAGTTTTTTTGGTGCACTCTAATGTATATATATTTAATTTCTGACAGTGAAAAGTTTCATAAAATTCTAATAAAATTAGGTGAATTAACGTATTATTGTATAAATTATTTTTTTTCCGAATTTTTTTCGTTTGGTTATGTTTTTAAGTGAATTATGGACGTAAGAGATCATCAAATTATCTTTTTATATGGACACGCGGAGGGACAGACTCAGAAATTGATACTGAACCGATACTTTAAGGACCAATATTTTGGACGTTACAATTAGCAGCACAAACTCAAAATACCTTTCGCACTATTGTGGTTTTAAAAACTATGTAAAATTGTATTTCATAGAACCTAGCATTTTCCTGTTAAATCGAAATTTGTTGATATATATTCAAAAAAAAATCTAAATGTGTAAATACCACATTTATTATAAAAAAATTAAATACAGAGAAAACAAAACAATTTGTTTTGACAAAATTAAAAAATATGCAAAATATACTTTAAAAATGTTGGAAATATGCAAATAAATGCAATTTATACATTTATAATAAAATATGGGGTGCCCCCAAAAATTCTAACTTTTTTTACCCTATGAGATAAAATACCCTATTATACAGTGACGAAATATGTTATTGACACAGTAAGCACTTTAAACTTTATGTGTTTTCATGAAATATTTATCATACATATTAATTTTTTGGGGGGTTTTAACTAGGGCGGTGCATTAAGCACTCATATTGCCAGGCACTCGTTTGTCCAGAGAAACCCCCACCAAACGACCTATACCTTCATATAGGAAGTTGGAGCATCCGGACTTAATTTCATCAAAAGTATTAATGTTTTAGAGTTTTAATGGTTATATCTTGAGTACTTTATGGTCTCCACCAGTTAAAAACATAACCAGTTAACCAGTTAAAAACATAAAACATAAAAGACAACGCATAACTTAGAACAGTTATATGAAGTAGTATATATGAATGCGGGGCGAGGAGTAGTTCTGTCGAAAGCCCAACAACAAGCACAAGCCTGACCGTCCTTAAGAAATAAAAACGATGACGCGAGAGTTGTTCCCCAACTCAGACCTGAATTACAAATATACATATTAATTAATAAACAAAGAAGTTTTCAGATGTCAATGATAATGTGTGGAAAACAAAAGGGATCGCCAGAATCTCACAGAAAATTATTCTTTATTTGTACATCCGATACATCAACATTCAATAAATGATTGAAAGAACTGGTTGGTTGGTTGTTTAGGCTGCAATAGATGGGGTCCTTTTGGTCTCTTTGTGATACCAGTAAATATATTAAAGAAGGAGGAATTGGACATAGAAAGTTATGGTAAGAAAGATAGTGGCAAGAAATTAAGGGGATGTTAATAGTAATAGAGGACACTGAATGACTGAGATAAAATAGTCAGAGAGAGAGATTAAGTACTTAAACGGAAAAGAGTCTCGATCTCGAAAAAGCTACTGATCAGTGCTATTTGAGTTTGTGTCGTCAAACCAACCGCTATGCCTGATAAAGGCGGTAAGGTTATCTATTTTAGTCCCTGATAACTCTGAGGTTTCCTCCAGAAATCGATGTCCTAGATACCGAAGTCGGATGTTCTCCAGTGCCGGACAGTGGCAATGAAGATGTTCTATTGATTCCTCTTCTTCCTCGTCTTGACAGCTTCTGCAGTAGTCATTGTAAGGTAATCCAAGTCGCATTGCGTGGTTACTAAATTTACAGTGTCCAGTGATGACAGCTATAGTTTTGCTGAGTTGGGTTCGGCCGTATCGTAGAAGATGGTCCGTGCGCTCTTTATCAAGCCTTGACCATATCTTCTTTGTTTGAGTACAAGAAGGCTCATTTTCCCATCTTGCTTGAGAGAGTTCATTAAACATGTTATTTATAAGTCTTTTGCATACTCCTATCGGAGTACCGCAGAAATGGTCTATGTCCGAGTCGGGCAATTGTGTACCCGCCTTCGCGAGCTTGTCAGCAATACAATTGCCCGTAGAGTCCCCGTGTCATCGTACCCATACGGCGGCGCAACCATTATAAAAAGTGGGCGGACTAGCGTTAGGGGACGTGGCACCTCCTATATAAATTAGATACAAAAATTCGTTTATCTTTGAAACTATTACATATAGAATCTCCATGATGGGAGCGTCACCTCCCATATTAATTAAATACAAAAATGCGTATATCTTGGAACTATTACAGTTAGAATCTTAAAATTTTTCACATCATATTCACATCCATCTAAACATTTTGGGTAATAAATTAACGGACTATCCATGAGGGAAGAGGCTCCTCCCATATAATTAAATACAAAAATTCGTTTATCTTGGGATAATATCCCATATAAATTTAAATTTTACACGAATAACTTTAACATCCATGTAAACTTCTTGGTAATAAATTGGCGGACTACCCATGAGGGGAACGGCACTTCCCGTATTAATTACATACAAAAATTCGTTTTTTTGAGGTAATATAACAGTTAGAGACCTCAAATAAGATTATTTAGGATAAAAGAAAAGAGAGCGGACTTTCATCTGGGGGGCTTTAAGTCCCCTATAGTCCTATAGACATTTTGACTTTTATATAAACATTTAGAGTATAACGAACGAACTTTCAATGGGGACTTGACATCTCCCATATTAATAAAATACAAAATATTTTTAATCTCGGAAAATATAGAACTAAAATTATAGAAAAAAATTGACGAACTTGCAATAATTTGCTTGGCATCTCTCATATGTAACTTATTGTTATTCTGGAAAACTTTTGTATTTAGAATTTTCAAATCTTTAAGTGGGTTTTTTATTTGTACTGAATTATTTTTTAAGAATAAAAGTATATATTTTTTGCAAGTAGGAAATAAATTGATCATTAATGTATTATTTTAGAATTTATACACAGAGAAAACAGATTCGTTGTGATAACCGAATTTGTTTCCAAACGAATTCAGTCGGTTCTCACAACTATACCAAAATTCAATTGTAATTATTGACAAATTCGGTTACTATTACTGTACATATTTATTTTTGTTTATTATTTGGTAATGTGGATTGAAATTATTGTTATTTGCAACTGAAATATTATTTACTGAAACACGTTTTGTGTATTTTGAAATATATTTAATTTTATTTAAAATATTTACAAAATATATGAATCTGTTTAAATTTACAAAACTTATATATATATAAAAATACAACTTTTGTCCTTTAGTTTTATTGGTAAACGCTATGTTTATGTGGCAGGGATTTTGGTCGTCACCCTGTCTAACATGTCCACGTACCTTTCCACGCCTTTCCGCAATTTATAGAAAAATAACACAAAATAGATTATAACATATGTATATTTAACATAGGAACTAAAATTTTTCAACTGAATTTGATGAGGATAGGTCGATAACTATCAAACCGCCATTTTCGGTTTTCTTCAGAAAACAAGTACAGCGATATTAGATACATACAATTATTGTATAAACCGACGAGGATAGGTCCATAATTGACTTTACCCTCCATATAACCACTCTTAAAAAAACAGTTTATGGTTATAAATATTGGATCAAACAAAATTAATATTTTTAATTCGGAATAGCACGGTGCATTCTTAAGCAGTTATTAAAGACCCCCTTTCAAATAAATCTCTGATGTTCATATTAATATTGACATATGATTCAAGATAGATCTATATTTTCAATGTTTATTAATAAGAATAATTTGGTGGTGGGTATATAAGATTCGGCATGACAGAATATAACACTCTTACTTGTTTACTTTCTACAGATTTTCTGTCACATTGTCTAATATTTAATGTACTTATGTTTTAATCCTAAATAAAAGTTGGTTGCCATTACTAAATTCAGAAATAATTTTAATAACCGATACAATTCAGTTCAAATTATTGATTTGGATATTGTTAAAACCACAATTCGATTATTATTATGGTTTTTTAATACTGAATATAAAAAATCAGTTAATTTTACAGTTTTTCAATTGTTCTTTTGTTGTATTTTTGGAATTATTATATAGTTTACAAAGGATTTAATTTGTATTTTCCCTTTAGGGTCGGCAATTCCCGACTATAAAATCTTACTAGTTTTTATAAAATTTTGTTAGCACTTCTATTAGTTTTCTAAAATTTCATATTTCATGCAAAGAAAGTATAAGTACGTTCCAACTAAAGGAATGCACAAGTCAACAAAAACTACAATTTCCTACAAATTTTCTATTGTGGTCTTGTGCAGCCCCTGTGTAGCCACTACTTTGTTGTGCAAAATAAATGTATATACATATTAAATTCAAATGTCGATATTTAAGGGTTCACTTCATTCCATAAAATATTTGAGATTGTACTTTAAGTGTGTTTATAAAGAATATTTCGGAAAAAACTCCTGTATTTAAACTTTTATGTTTATGAGTTTTTATTATTGACAAATCAATTTACCCGATTTATGTTGATCTCTACACAATTTATGTTAAGAATTTTGTTCGCATAAAATTTGTTTAATTCGAATTTCATGTTTATACCCTACATCAATTTAGTGGGGAGGGTATGTTGGGTTAGGGCTGATGTTTGTAACAGTCCTATACCCACATTAAAGAATCATTTTTAGAGTCGATTTAGCTATGCTAATCAAATTACCTTTAGCTATGCTAATCAAATTTTGTAGATAATTCAATAAAATTTGGTACATGATCATCTATTGTGTCAGGGACGAAGTCCATTGAAAATGGTAAACATCGGTAAACAACTAAACCCTCTGAATATACAGTGGAGAGCAAAAATGGATACATTTCAACAAAGTTTATGTAAAAAAAACAATCAAATACAGAAAATATAAAAAATAGACATTTCTTTAAAAAAAAAGCAATAGAAGTATAAGAAAAAATAAACAATGGAAAATTTGGGAATATTGAAACTCAATTTTAGCCAATTTTATTAAAAAAGTCAATGTATCCACTTTTGCACGTTTAAGTTTATTTAATCTAGCAAAACAAATAAATTTAAAACAAGTGGGAAAGTATAGTCGGGCATGGCCGACCATATAATATGGTGTAGGGTACTATATGGTCGGCCATGCCCGGCTATATTTTTAACATTTTTTCATAAAGAATCTTTTATGTTGAACCAGTCAGCCGGAGAGACGGACGGGCGAACATGTCTTAATCGACTCAAAAAAATATTCTAATTTGATCGGTATACTTTAATGTGGGTATTGGACTAATATTTTTGCGTGTTACAAACATCAGCACAAACGTATAATGAGTACTGCTACTTGATTTACCTTTGTAGAAAGCATCAAAACAAACAGTTACCATTTTTGAGTCATTTATGTATTTTTCGCAAATATTTTAATTTTCTAGTTTTAATAAGAAATATATCAAGTTTATTGAAAAACCAAATGGTCGAAGTGACAAAAAATAATTACTGTGCTCGTCATAGTACCAAGAAGTTGAGAATTTGCACCGAAAAGTGCTACAAGTGCGAAAAGGAAAAATATAATTACACCAGAAGTTAAGAAAGGTCGATTGTGCTTGCTTCCGGAGATGCCAGAACTATGGAGCGTTTATTTACATCCAAAACATGTAAAAACGCCAAAAACGGGCTCCTGTCGCATTAAATAAGACCTTAAGTGAACGCGAAGCCCTAAGAGCTCTTCGTAAAATTGGCTTATATCGGCCGTAAAGCAGAAAACACAAGCTTTATCAGAAAAAAAATTTGAATGATCGTCTTAATTTTTGTAAGAAGCACAAAAATTGGAGTGTTGATGACTGGAAAAGGGTTATGTGGTCCAATGCAACGATGACTACTTGTTTTCAGTCTGATGGCAAGGAATATTACTGGCACCGCCCTTATGGAAGCTTCAAAAAGCACCAAGTAAAAGAAACGGTGAAACATGGGGGTGGTAATATGATGATGTGGGCTTGTTTCACTTTGTATATTCTCGGTTCTTCAGTAAAATTAGATGCTATAACAATAAAGGAGGGTTATTTGAGCATTTTCAATCCAATATTACTAATTTTGTGGAATAATGTGCATATCACGAGTCAGAGGTTGTACTCCAACAGGATAGGGATACGAAACATGCGACAAAAATCGTAAAAAACCGACCTTGGTAGAAATTACGCCTAAACGTATAAAAAGTGTCATAAAAGCAAAAGGACTTTCCACAAAATATTAAAAATCAAAAAATTTTTAAAATGTGTAAAACTGTATACTTTGACTTTATTTATAAATATGTTTTAATCGTTAGATTAATATTTAATTATCGTGAATTTTAATTTCTTTTTAATTATTTTTTCTTTATTTTATGAGTTTTATTGCATTTTTAAGTCTAATTGGCTCGCCACTGTATATGGCTGTATATGTACTCGTATCTCGACACTGTATATGTACTCGTATCTCGACAAAACAAGTAGGAAAGTGTAGTCGGGCATGGCCGACCATATGATACCCTACACCATGAGTATATTTTTACAATTTTTACTTTTATAAAATTTTTATTTTTTGTAAAGAAACTTTTATGTTGAATATTACCATAATTCCAAAATATTTAAGCCATTTATTGATAAAAAACTAAAATTTCTAAATGAGGCTTTATATAGGTCAAATATGGGCCGATCCTCGGTAAATTTGGGAAAAGGATATATTTCTAAATAACAGTAAGTTTTGTTGAGTTTCATTGCGATACAAATGGTTACAAGTCAATTTTAGACGTTTAAGTCATTTTTTGAAGGGGGGTTTGTATGGGGGCTAGGGTCAAATATAGGCCGATCCTTACGAAAATCTGCAGTATCATTTATACTTATATAAAACTTATTTGTGCCAATTTTTAGAGAGATAGCAGTGAAATAATGGACCGATTTCAACCATTTTCAATAGGCTTCGTCCTTGTGCCAAAAACCATGCTTGGTCCAAATTTCATCAAATTATCTTGAAAATTGCGGCCTGTACCTTGCGCACAAGGTTTACATGGACAGCCAGCCAGCCGGACAGACGGACGGACGGACGGACATGTCTTAATCGACTCAAAAAATGATTCTGAATCGATCGGTATACTTTAAGGTGGGTATTGGACCAATATTTTTGTATGTTACAAACATCAGCACAAACGTATAATACCCTCCCCACTATAGTGGTGTGGGGTATAAAAACTGCAAACTAAGTCCCATACTAGCCTTAATGACCCTCATGAACTATATGGTCTCATTGGACCCCAGTCCCAATAAAAATTCTTCTTTTAAAAGAAAAGTGCCCATATTTTTTTCAATTAAATTAGACTTCTTTTTTCTTTTTTTTAATAAATAATAACATAACGAAAGGAGGAGGTGGTCCAAAAGAGGTATATTCTTAAAAAAATAATTTAAAATGTTTTAGATAATAATTCAGTGAAGACATTAGGCTTAACTGCGATTGTTATTGACTAGTAAATTTTTGTTTAAATTCTCTTCACTAAAAGTAATTATCTTTCTTGAAAATTCTTAATTAATAAGTTAAACTAATCATCATTTTTTGTAACCATGTATCTTGATATTTATTTTTAAACAATTTGTCCATTAAAACATATTTTTTTATTCACACCACGTTAACTAAACGAATTAAAAAGCAATAACATCAATTATGTTGTTGAAAAGTCCAAAACAATTGTATTGCATTGAACAAAAAGTACTTGTGATTTAAAATTAAAAGAATACAAAACTGCCCACCACATCATCGGACAACAATAACAGAATTGAATTGTGTTGAATTGAATTGAATTAAAAGCAGTAGACTAGAGTGAGTTGAATGGAATCGAAGTTAAGAGTGCAACTGGTATTAAGTATGCAAAAATCGCATATTACCAGACAGACATAATCGTCCATACGAGTTGTAAAACAAAATATTCACAATTATTGCTGGGGACAGTACAGCCAAAAGGTGCATAACTTATAAGTTTATTTATTTAGTTAACTGGTTAGCCATGTTTGCCAGAGTATCGTGTAATGTGGCGGCATTAGTCGAGTGATTTAACATATTTGAAATTCGTGTTAAGCATGCGCAAAATCGTCATCACTAACAACCATCAAGAACATCGTCGATCGGTATACTTTAAGGTGGGTATTGGACCAATATTTTTGTATGTTACAAACATCAGCACAAACGTATAATACCCTCCCCACTATAGTGGTGTGGGGTATAAAAACTGCAAACTAAGTCCCATACTAGCCTTAATGACCCTCATGAACTATATGGTCTCATTGGACCCCAGTCCCAATAAAAATTCTTCTTTTAAAAGAAAAGTGCCCATATTTTTTTCAATTAAATTAGACTTCTTTTTTCTTTTTTTTAATAAATAATAACATAACGAAAGGAGGAGGTGGTCCAAAAGAGGTATATTCTTAAAAAAATAATTTAAAATGTTTTAGATAATAATTCAGTGAAGACATTAGGCTTAACTGCGATTGTTATTGACTAGTAAATTTTTGTTTAAATTCTCTTCACTAAAAGTAATTATCTTTCTTGAAAATTCTTAATTAATAAGTTAAACTAATCATCATTTTTTGTAACCATGTATCTTGATATTTATTTTTAAACAATTTGTCCATTAAAACATATTTTTTATTCACACCACGTTAACTAAACGAATTAAAAAGCAATAACATCAATTATGTTGTTGAAAAGTCCAAAACAATTGTATTGCATTGAACAAAAAGTACTTGTGATTTAAAATTAAAAGAATACAAAACTGCCCACCACATCATCGGACAACAATAACAGAATTGAATTGTGTTGAATTGAATTGAATTAAAAGCAGTAGACTAGAGTGGAGTTGAATGGAATCGAAGTTAAGAGTGCAACTGGTATTAAGTATGCAAAAATCGCATATTACCAGACAGACATAATCGTCCATACGAGTTGTAAAACAAAATATTCACAATTATTGCTGGGGACAGTACAGCCAAAAGGTGCATAACTTATAAGTTTATTTATTTAGTTAACTGGTTAGCCATGTTTGCCAGAGTATCGTGTAATGTGGCGGCATTAGTCGAGTGATTTAACATATTTGAAATTCGTGTTAAGCATGCGCAAAATCGTCATCACTAACAACCATCAAGAACATCGTCATGGCTAATCGTATGTTGTTAACTCATGTTATTTTTGGACATTTGGGTAGAGAAAATCAGTCTTGTTTCTGGTATTGCACCAATACGACCCGGGTATCATGCCACCATATTCACAAACATATAGACTAACATCGAAGTACATAAATAAAAACCTTACAGCCAGACACACACTACAGGACTCCAGTCTATAATTCATTTGACAACACAACACAATGCGACACAATCATTCACTCATTCATTCATTCACTCACGACTTAAACAAATAAACCAAAAACGAAAATAAAATCCAATAAACTAAACGACCGTTTACACAGTCGAATCTTTGTACTTACATTTTTGTTGGGTTTTTTGTAATTTTCTTGTTTGGAATATTCTTTGAAGATGATGATAAAATAGTTTGTATTTCAAAGAGTCATCATGAAGTCATAATTTACAAAAATGTCACTTGTCTGTCGTTGAGCTGTCAAATCGAAAGTGGATTGAACATGATGATCCAAAGTTATTGTTTAACACTGATAAGAATTTCAATTAATGTCTTAATACAAAAAACATCAATCGATCAGTTAAGTATCGATATTTTGTTCAATAAAAAATACACTCGATTAGTTTAAAAAGTTTAATTGTCAATGTGATGTGTTTTTTATATATACTATTACTTAAATATTTAGCTTTAATTTTGCAAAATTTGTAGAAAATATATTTATTCCAACTGCTCAGTTTTTTATATTAAGAGATGTTAAAAGGGTTAAGATATAATCAAACCAATTTGGTATACCCTGTTCTGAAATAAAGACAGAGCGTTTTCAGGGATAGAGATAGTAACTGGATGGGCCATGGTCCGATCTTTAAGGCGAGAGAGCAAAATATCCTGATCACATGTGACCGAGCGTTGTCATGATCATATTACGCTTTTATGTCTGGACCTTGATTAGCAGTCTAGGCACCTTCAGACTACAACTTTAAAGTATAAAAGATAGATAGATAGATAGATAGATAGATAGATAGATAGATAGATAGATAGATAGATAGATAGATAGATAGATAGATAGATAGATAGATAGATAGATAGATAGATAGATAGATAGATAGATAGATAGATAGATAGATAGATAGACAGACAGACAGATAAATAGAAAAATTAATATTTTAAGTGATAGAGAAAAAATACATTTAATTCAGTACAATAGGTTGCAAAAGTTTTTACAAACCTTTATTTCATTGTGTGGTTTAAAATTTTTAAGAGGTTGATTGCGATTCAAAACTATACATAACAACATAAACCTTTTTTTAGTGTAAAATATAAGAAATTTTAAAACTAACCCCCTTATTCACAAACAAAATTTTTTATTTATAAAAAGTTTATAAAACAAAATTTCCATACAAAATCTAATTTATAAACCATTTATAAAATAAAAATATTGTTTGTGAATAAGGGAGTAAATTTAAATAATGGACAAATTACAAATATTATACACATCGTATATATTTTAGAGAAACATTTGCTGACCATGAATCAATAAATCTTTGCAAAAAATATCTTTTAAAAAATTATGAATGTCACCCTTTTGAGAGTTGTTTTGATAAGAATGAAAAATGTTGCAAACGATTGTAGCAGTTTATTAACTGCGTAAAAACCCCACAGGAACTAACTAACCATCGATCATTGTTCGTGTGCCTTTCTACCCAGTTGGAGAGGAAGAAAATAAAAAAAAATCAACAGAATCAAAAATAAAGATCACGAGCCAAACTTGGTCTCGCTTAAATCAGGTTTAAGCAAGTGTATCATCGAGTTCAACTTGGCATTTATTTCACTTCTTTTTCCATTTTTGGTGTCGTATCGTGTCATTTTTCAAAACTGAACTCGTTTATCAGTGCACCGAAGTGACGCAAACGCACTAAAGCAACACTAAGCTAAACTTAAGAGACACCTTTCCAATGAATTACGACTTTAAGCCACTATCCAATCCCAACCAAGACATCCTGTTTGCCAGCAAGTGAAAACAACATGTTTGTAAAAAATTTCGCATTTCAGTTGTTGCTTTTTCTGTTTTAAAAGTCGGGGTGTGTCGCATTTTTTTGTTGTTGTTTCTGTTTCTAATTTGTCAGAAATTAATCATGTTCTTGTTTTCCAGTTGTGTTAAAAATTTGATAAATTAACCTGTATTTTGGGATGACACCAGTATCTGGAAGAGATTGCGATATTAAGTGCTAAAAAATGCTGTTTTCATTTTTGTCATATATAAAAAGAGATACTGGCATGTAATAACTGCAAATATTTTTGTTAAATTAATTTAAATAACTTGTATTTGACTGGGACTGTGCAATTTTAAATTTTAAAAAGTAAGAAATTATTGTCGGGCGATGCTAACCATATAATACCCTACACCTTTTACAAAATAAAATGTGATTTATATGTTATAATAAAGCATTTATGCTGAATTGAACCTTGCTTCAGATATACTTAAGCCGTTTATTGTTGAATAAAATTGTGGACATTTAAGTAAAATTTTGATGGGGCTTTTCATAGGGGCTAGGGTCATATGAGGCCCTATAATTATAAAATTGATGAGGGTCATCAAGTCTAGTATAGAACTTGGTTTTGTAGCTTTTTGTCGAGATACGAGTATATTAAACATAATTATGAACTTAAAAGCCATATTCGGCGGGTTAAGTTGTACGGAGCTAGGTGAATTAATGGGCCGATGTTAACCGTTTCCAATAGGCTTCTACGGTCTACGGTGCCATAGATCATGTGCCCAATTTCATTGAAATATCTTCAAAATTGCTACCTGTAGTTTAATTACAAGGTTTACAAGAGCTATTAGGAGGTTCAGTTGTATGGGGGTTAGGTGAAATAATGGACCGATCTAATGGTTGAGATCCCTGGGACAATAGAAGATCATGTACCAAATTTTACTGAATTATCCTTAAAATTTCGACCAGTATTTTGACACCACTAAAGTAGTGTAGAGTATAAAAATTAATTAAAATTTGTATAGTTTTATAATGAAAGTTTCACTTTCATTATACAACTATACAAATTTTAATTAATTTTTATACCCTACAAAGGTGTTTAGATAGCTTTTTTCACTATAAGGTCCCTTTCAGAAAACGACTTTAATGCTCATATCTACCTTAAGAAGCATGTATGTATATAACAATAATATTTGACATACAAAAGTTTTATAGCACTAAAATCAGTTTCTTAAATTTTATAAGGATGGGTCCATTATTGTCTAACCCCCCAAATAAGGTCCCCTTTAGACAATGAATTGATCGCTCATTACTACAAAATTCTACATAAACAAGTTTCTGCGAGCCAAAATCTCCCTATCAAATTTTAAAGGGGTCGATCATTATTGAAAGTGAGAATATCGGTTCACGTTTTCACATAGCCCTGTTAAAAGGCCCCCTTCAGAAAATAACTTTATCGCCAAGAATTGTATCAATAGCGGTGAAATTGAACATAAACATGTTTAATGAGAACTTAAATCTCCTTTTTTATAAGGATAGGCCAATTATTTGTGTTACCCTCCCATATAAGGTCCCCTTGACTTTAATGCTTATATCTGCTCATAACATATATATATATATAATATTATATATATATAATATATAATATATATATATATAATATATAATATATATATATATATATATATATATATATATATATTAATATATATATATATATATATTATATATATATATATATATATATATAATATATATATATATATATATATATATAGCAATAAAATTCGACATAAAATAGTTTTATAGGAACTAAAATCATTTTCTTGAATTCAATGAGGATGGGTCCATAATTGACCTTATCAAGGTCCCCTTCTGTAAATGATTTTAAGACTTATTACTGACTCAAAAATGTGAGGACATCAGTAAAATTCTACATAAACATGAATGATTTGATGGTGGGTATATAAGATTCGGCATGGCCGAATATAACACTTTTAATTGTTTTTTATATGCCTTTTTTACATAATTTCCGTTAGGAGCTTTATAGTCGCTCAATGTGATGCGAGTTGGACATCTTTCAAAACAAGTAGGAAAGTATAGTCGGGCATGGCCGACCATATAATACCCTACATCATGAGTATATTTTTAAAATTTTTATTTTTTATAAAGAAACTTTTATGTTGAATATTACCATAATTCCAACATATTTAAGCAATTTATTGATAAAAAAACTAAAATTTATATAGGTCAAATATGGGCCGATCCTCGGTAAATTTGGGAAAAAATATATTTTTAAATAACAGTTAGTTTTGTTGAGTTTCATTGCGATACAAATGGTTACAAGTCAATTTTAGACGTTTAAGACATTTTTTGAAGGGGGTTTGTATGGGGGCTAGGGTTAAATAAGGGCCGATCCTTACAAAAATCTGCAGTGTCATTTATACTTACATAGAACTTATTTGTGCCAATTTTTAGAGTGATAATAGAATATTTGACGTGGCATAAAAAATTCAAATCGGGAGGTACTGTTGTATAGGGGCTAGGTGAAATAATGGACCGATTTCAACAATTTTCAATATGCTTCGTCCCTGAGCCAAAAAACATGCTTGGCTTAAATTTCATCAAATTGTCTTGAAAACTACGGCCTGTACCTGATGTTACAAACATCAGCACAAATGTATAATACCCTCCCCACTATAGTGGTGTAAGGTATAAATATTTTATTACTTACAAAACCACAGTAAAAAAATTGTTACATTAACCGATTGTAGTTTATTCAAAAAGTTTTCTGTTAAGTTGAAAACTAATGATAATTCAGTAATTTTACAAAGAAACTAACTTATTAACTTTTTGTACATGTTATTTAAAAAACAAACTATGAAAAAAATGTTTTTTTTCAGTACCTTTATTTTTGTCGGTTAATTTTTCTATAAAAACGTAACAAACAAGTATAGTCGGGCGTAGCCGACCATATGACACCCTACACCAGTCAGTATGTATGTTAAAAATGGGGATTATTTTAAAAATAAAGCATTTTGTTTGTTTTTAAATTAATTTCGGAATATTTTTACTTTGGCAAAAAAATATATTTTCTACAAGAGGGCTCAAAGGGGAGTATGGCAAAATATGGCCCTATCTTTAAAAATGTTGGTAGGGGGAGTTAAGTCTTCTTCTATGTAGAATTTAAAAGTGTTATTAGTGTATGTAAGTGAATTCTGAAGGAGAGTTTGTATGGGGTATAGGGTCAAATAAAGCCCGATCATTATAAAAATCGGTAGTGTCATTTAAAGTTCTATAAAACTAAGTTTTGTCGACTTTGGTTAATAAAATAGATCATTTAAATTAATTATAAGTCAAAAGGCCCTATTTGGGTCCTTGGGCCAAAAGAAGCGTGTTTCATCCAATTATCTTGAAAATTGCGGCCTGTACCTTGCGCACAAGGTTTACATGGACAGCTAGCCAGCCAGACGGACGGACATAGCTTAATCGACTCAGAAATTGATTCTAAGCCGATTTGTATACTTTAAGGTGGGTATAGGACGAATATTTTTGTATGTTACAAACATCAGCACAAACCCAATATACCCTCTCCAATAAGTGGCGTAGGGTATAAAAAGTACACAAAGTTTTATTGTCAAATAAAATATTTTATACAAAACATATTTCTTTTTTCTTGATTTTGAGAAACAAATCTCGTAATATCATTGTAAGTATTAATTGAAAGAATACGACCTATTGTTCTAATTAAAGATTTTAAATTTATTAAACAGATTTTTATCATCACATTCAAATCTTTTCAAGATTGCGAAGTTAACGGGGGTTGAAAGGAAAGGTAAGAGTTATTGCTCGTTTGCTTAAAGTAATGAGAGAGCTGCGCTGAATTCGTATTTGGCATTAAAATGTGGATTTATAGATATCGTATCATATTATTAACTATCTTCCTTCATTGAGATATCTTAGCCTAAAGCTTGTAGGAGCTGTGAAAAATGATTTTTGATAAGATATCACTTCCTTGTGATGAAATATTGTCCTCTAAAATTTTTGCAAAATCATCTCTTTTAAAAGTAGTAATTCATTCACACATTAGGTTAAATATCTTAATTTTAAAACCTTTAAATCTCACGCTCTAATATTGTCTTGAATATGGTAAAGAAGTTCATTTTAATCTTAAAAAACTGATGTGATTGAGGTCAGATAAGCATTCAACGCAGCTCGTTGCTTTTTTCTAATTATTTTGCCCTGTTGTATTTATACCCACACCACTTTAGTGGGGAGGGTATATTGGGTTTGTTCTGATGTTGTAACATACCCACCTGAAAGTATACTATTCACGTCTACCTTAAAGTTATTTATGAAGATTTTAATCGTTTAATTAGAAATTATAAGTGAATTTTGACCTTCAAGACATTTTCTGAAGCGGAGTTTGTATTTGGGCTAAGGCCAAATGAGGCCCGATCACTATAAAAATTAGTACTGTAATTTATCGTAATATAAAACTAAGTTTTGCAGATTTTTGTTGACATAATAGAACATTTAACGTAAATATTAGCCAAAAGGCCCGATTCGGGGGGTAGTGTTGTATGGGGGCTAGGAGAAATAATAAACCAAGTTCAACCATTTTCAATAGCGTTGGTCCTTGAACCAAGAAAAAAAGTATGTGCTAAATTTCATCAAATTATCTTAAAAATTGCGACCTGTAGCGTGCATACAAGATTTACATGATCGACTCAGAAAGTCATTCTGAGCCGATTGGTATACTTTAAGGTGTGTCTATAACCAATATTTTTGGGTGTTACAAACATCAGCACAAACGCATAATACCCTCCCCACTATAGTTGTGTTGTTTATAAAAAGTGCTTACGTCAAATTTCGGAACTTGATATTTATTTGTATATGTAAGTATGTAGTTAAATTATGAAAGTTCCCGGATCCCGGGATTTGTTATAGCCAGTCCCGTTTGACTTCCCTAATACATACATATGGGCTGACCCAACTTAGAAATTAAATTTTCATTTCTTGGGTCCTATAGATTTTCTTAAAATCAGGGTTCTTTATTTAACAAGAATGCTGTGTGTATAATTTTATGTTTTTAGCTTCAATATTATAGAAAACTAGAAAAGTATTAGTAAAAAGTACCAGAAAGTATTTTTTATAATTTATCGTTTATGAGGTTAATTATAAAAAAACTCAAAAAACTGATAAGTGCCAAAAGATTCCTTTTTATATGTTCTCATTTATTTCTGGTTTTAAATACTAAATTTCATCATTCTATGTTCTATGTTTTCCTTTTTTATTTATTCTGGGTTAGTATAAAATTCTAAGACGATATAATAATGTCTGTCTGCTGAAAGCACAATAGAGTATTGTTTGTTTGGTATAGACAATGGCCATACAAGAGGCCTCCCCAAAAACTGCTGAAACAGTCAAAACTATTTTAAAAATGAAATTAGCATAATTTAGTTTAATATAAGAAAAATTCACTTAACCAAATTTTATAAGAATCAAATAATTACTTTAACGCCCATTGCTGGCTTAAAAATACGTGCCTACTGAAATTCTGCTTAAGTAAGCATTTTATAAGTAAAAATGTCTATACTAAATTGTATGAGGAACGTTCCATAATTGACTCTACTTCCCATATAAGGTACCCTTTAGTGGTGTATGCTACCAGGATCATTTTCTGGTCGATTTAGTTATGTCCGTCTGTCCTTGTAATAAAACTACTGGTCGCAATTTTGAAGATAATTTGGTACATGATCTTCTATTATCCCAGAGACGAAGCCTATTGAAAATGGTTAAGATCGGTCCATTATTTCAACTAGCCCACATACAACTGGACGCTGGAGTAGGGCTTTTTAGTTCATAATTATGTATAATTCAAAATTTGAATTAAATGTCCACATTTTTATTCAACAATAAATACCTTAAATATATCACAGGCAAGATACAATTCAACTTGTTTTATTATGAAAACTAATTCACATTTTACTTTTTGTAACAAGTGTAGGGTATTACAAAGTCAGCCTTGTCCGACTATTATTTCTTACTTGTTTTTTGTTGTCTAAGTTTTTAATTTTATTCTATTGCTACCTCAATTATTGGGTAGAAATAGAACAATCAACCAGTAGTAAAGATTTATATTGCTACTTATCAAAAGTAGCAATGAAATTGCTTCTGATTTATTACTACTGTTTTATTTGAGATTTACTTTTTTATAAGTAGCAATAGTTATAAAAACGTATGATTATTAAACAAAACATATGCTACTGCTACAACTCCAGACAATTGTTTGTAGCAGTAGTTAAAGCAATTGTTAGCAAACGTAGTTTTCCAAACACTGGTTTTACATCCCTAAAAAATTATTTCCAACTCCCTAATACATCATATAAAACTTAGAGAAATTCCTGTAAATGAAAAAAAGAAGAATAAATATTTATTTAACAGTGAAAATTGTATAATAATTCTTTCGTACTCACTAAACGCGACCATAAAGATAAAACGAATGTGTACCACATTTACCGCTACTTAAATTACTTAAGATGGAGTAAAAAATATATTTGTACGGGCGCACATAGTTACGTTTTGACTAAAAACGTAGCCAAAATTATTAAATTTTTTTGATTTTCTAATAGTGTTTGTTTCAATTAGATGTAATGTTAAACCTAACTAATTTTTGGTAAAAAAACAGTCCTTGATTTTGACTAGCCTCCATACAAATTTCTTTTGAAATTTCACTTACATATTTGCACATAAAAGCATTCGATAAGCAATAATCAAATATGATCTTATGTTCAGTTTTCTGTATTTAATTTCGATTTTTAAATTTCTTTTAATTCAGTTTTCACTTTTTTCCAGTTTTTCGGGCTAAATGCCACATAGTGAGACGTATATATTTTACAAAATAAAAAAATACTTTTTTCGTGTTGTTTTATAAAAATTCAGAACCTCATACAACTACCTACAAACCAAGCAAAAAACACATAAACGAACTCATGAAATAATCAAGGGGTCAGTGTGAATAAAAGGACACCAAATGATATGAGAATGCATAGATGCTGTGTACTATTTTCGTAATTTTTTATTATTTTTGGATAAACTCTAAAATGAAACTAAAATAAACTCACAAACTTTTCAAAAGACGTTGGATAATAAATATGCCCACACTGTGCTATTTAACCCTTTAGGGTTACGACATTATAAGTCCGTGTGTGTAGAAACGTACATATGTATGTGTGCACTATAACTTTGTTTGTCTGTTAATTGTACAATTCAAGTGCCAGCAATTATTTGATAACAGTTCACATTTTTCATTTACAAACAAAAGGCTTCACACGCTCTGGTTCTTTAAAGGAAGACAACGAGAAGAAAATATAATTGTTTTCTATTCAACGTTCATGTAAGAGGTTGTTTAATCATTCCTTCCTTTCGTATAAATGTTTCCTCCATTCCCGAACTTGAAAATTAATCACATGTATGGAAACGATTTTTTTAGCACTAAATTTAGCATGATATTTGTCATTGTAAATTATTTTAAATAAGATTTCATTTGTTGTTACTTAAATGTTTAAGTTTGTGGATCGTGGTGTAAAATATTCTTACATTATTATAATAATAGTTTTGCTGCATTGAGTATAGATAATTTGAAATTCTCGTGTACAAAAAAAATTTCTACTGTATTTTTATTTACAGTTTATTTATGGCAAATTTTAGCACTATACTCGTACTTTCAAGCCAGTGAGCGTTAAAATCATTTTGTGAGAGGAACCTTATATGGACGGTAGAGTTAATGATGGACCGATCTTCATAGAATTACATAAATAGCTTTTTGCTAGTAAGAAACTTACTTATATCGATTTTTAAGGCGTTAAAATAATTTTTTTGGTGGGGACCATCAATTATGAACAGATTCTCATAAAATTTTGTAAAGAGAATTTGACTAATCGTCGCTATTCTCTTTAATTTTTAAAATAGTTATGACTGTTAAAGCTGTTTTTCGGGGGCCATTTGTATGGGGTCTATGCGAAAACGTGGACCGTCATTGCCCATTTTCAATACTAAACAGACCTTACCTACAAGAAATATTTGTGGAAAATTTTTTCCGTAAACAGGGTACCATTATTTATGCATATAACTTTGATTAGGTCCAGCAAGATTTGCCGACCCATGACCTATAGTGGGCCAAACCGGAAACAAAGAAGCTAAAATGGTTTACATTCACACAAAACATATTCAAATCGAATTTTATACCAATTACTTTAAAATTCAGTGAAATATATTCGTTAGAGTTATTTTTGAAAGTGGTCCTTACACCAACTACAGGCTTATCTGGAAAAAATTTCGTATTGTGCGTTAATTTTCGATTTGGTTTATGAAATATATTCAGGTGGAATTTTATCCCGATTACTTTATGAAATATATGCGATTAAGTGATTTTCGGAAGTGGTCCTTATATGAGAGCTATGACTAATTACGCGCCTATCCGGGAAACATTTTACAGTAAAATTTATACGTAGACACAACATATTTGTGTCCAAGTTTATCACAATAGCTTTTTGTATCAATGAAATATGTGCGTCTAGTGTTTTTCGGAAGCGGGCCTTCTTTGGGAGCTATGACCAAATGTGGACCGATACGGATCTACGTTGGCAGAATTATTTCTATTCATATTTGATACCGATATATTTGAAGGAGTTATTTACTATAAATTAATTTATTGGAATATATATTTTGTATGGGGTCTATGGGAAGTTTTCTTTTGTAGTTTTTGAGCAAACTACTTAAGAATTACGAAAAAAAACTTTATTTTTTCGAGCATTTACGTTGTGAACCGATTTTGCTGATTTTCAGTACCAAACTGCTTAGGAGAATAGTGAAAATTTTGGCTGAATTTTACCTCCTTTACTTAGTTTTAATGTAAGAGTGTTTTAGGCAGACAGCCAGACGGATATAGCTTAATCGACTCCGACTCAGAATATATATATACTTTGTTGGGTCTCAGATTAATATTTCTTGGTGTTGCACACCTCTATCACCACTGATGGTGATGGAGGGGTATAAAAAAAGAATTTGTAATTATAATGTAATTGTAGTCATTACCCCGTGTCAGAATCTGCAATTTAGTAATGTTCATAGACGTTACGAGGTATAGTTCACTGTCATCTTTTCATTATCTACATTCGTCAGAATCTGTTCAACTAATTTATTTATAGTTGTGCTCGAAATCATATTAAGCTCCATTCATTTTAGACAGACGTTTTCCTTGAGTTGACATTCAGCACTCTTGGCAGAGTACAGCCAAAAAACGCAACAAAGGCTTTCTTGCATAACTAATTTGGATCATAGCTTTTTAGTAGTATAACGATATTCTTTGTGTGGCAATCTTCATTGATCCTAAGGATGAAAAATTCTATAATTTTTGTGATGTTGTGAATACTGGCGGTCTCTGCCACTATACTTATACTAGAAAATGGATTTTGCAAAAAATTTACCACTTAATTTATATTTTTAGATTCTAACATCGAGGTTAGGTTAGGTTGATAGGAGGATGTATACTACGTCAAATTCAAAAAAATACACTTCGTGAAAAAATTGTTCACTGAATGAATTATTTTTCAGTGTTCAGAAACTTTGTTTCCTGAACGTTATTCCTAAGAATCTTCCAATCAGTGTTAGTCAGGAATGTTATTTCCGGAGTAACATCACTTCCAAGATATTTTAATTTAACTTCGACAAAAAGTGTCTCCTTAGTAGTTCTACCCACTGTTTCATTATTTCAAGATGCGTGGTACCTATATATTAAATATGTTTCAATGGGTGGTATATCTAGCAACGTTTCCAGAGCTTAACATCAAATAATTAAAATATTTTTTCAACTATAGTTCCAATTCCGTTAAAAAAAATATAAAATGTTAAAAATATGCTAAAAAACCATGTCATTACGTTAAATTAATTCGTATTAACTTAAATGTGAGTTCTTACTTTCATTAGATTGCGTAAACTGTATTTTAGGTATAGTCATAAATAGGAAACCCTTCTGATTAAAGGACATCGCACTTATTCAATTCACTATCGGTATCGTATTGTTATCATATGTCATTAATATTCATAGACAGAATTTTTTGACACAAAAACTAACTACTTTATTGAAAAAAATCAAATGAATTTAGATCAAAGTATAAATAAAATAAAATATTTTTAACAACCTTGTAAGGCAATCTAGTTATATTGTAATAACAGTCAACACGATTTCCATGTTGTTAAAAAACAAATAACTGATTAACATAACACATTCCAAAGTATTGTTACTAAACTCATTTGATATAACAAATAACAGTATAATTTAAATTATCTTTATTTGATATAAAATTTAAGAACATAATATAAAAAAGTTCTTTAATATTACAACTCTAAATAGTTTGTCTAACCATTATTCATGAGACCACCCTCACTTTTTGGTTTATTTCGCAAGATGCAGTAATTTTTCCTTTTTTTACTTACTGACATCCTTGTGGTATAGTGGAAGAGAACATAAAATTTATTTTAATTACAAAAGACGTAGCACAAAGGAAAAAGAAACAACAAAAATAAATAAAAAATACAAAGACAACAAAAATTCGCAACGCAAACTAATTAAATGAAATTATATAAACTCCCCAAAGAAATAAAATAAACTTTACTTCTATTTGTGCAAGTACAAGATGCATAACAAGCTATCCCACATACATTCGAAATTGCAAGGATATTTTGAGCAACAAAATTACTTAGACTTTTGAGTGAATTGTTTTTAGAAATATTAAGAAATTCTGTTTTTTTAAAAGCCAAGACAAATTGGAATATGTCATTTCTAAAGACAGTCTAAAATATTTGACTGTATACTTTTTTTAATCTCATTACTTCTTAATCGTTTAATGAAAAAAATCTTATAAAAAAATAAATTCTCTATCATATCCGAAAATTGCTTCAAACTCTATTATTTTTGACAATTTTCTGTTGCGAAACAAGTCTTTTTACTTATTTGGACATGCTGAACACAATTCCAATTTTATTGCCGTGTTTAACTGTATATCATTGATTTTGGACCAAAACCTTATAATCTGTCGCTTTTTCAACAATTGGCTTTATTGGGTTTGGTTTTCATTAAATTGCATAAAATATAATATTTATTGATATTAAATACAATAAAAAAATTTAATTCTCAAATTGTTGGTAAAAAGCTCTATCTGATATAAATTTGTAAATATATATACTAAATATACACTGTTGGAGGAGTATATATATAGTATATTCAAATGGAATTTGCAAAACGAAATACATATGTATGTTTGTATGCAGTTCTATTTACTTTACCTGTAGTTTTTAATATAAAAACATATGATACAAATACATCTTGGTTTTCAATATACATACATATGTACATACGTACATAGCCGTTTTAGTGTAATAGGAATTGTGTATAAACTTTTTGTGGTTTAGAAAGACATACAAGTCCCTTGAATACTGTTCGATGATTGTTTGCTTGTTTCGTAATGGTTCATTCTTACATTCTCGTTGTAGTTGAAGTAGAGGAAGTATGTTTTGTGTAGTACATTAATCACTCCAACATACAGAGGCTCAACTTACCACCTCCATTTTGACAATTAATCAAAATTGTCTCGGTGTGCAGTCAAGTAAATAAAAACTACTCGATTCAAGTTGATTTCAAGCGAAGTGCAGCCAACACCAACAACCACACCAACGCCACCATATTGCAAGAACTACAAAAAATACTTTCGTATTATAAAAAGAAGTAAAAGTAGGAATGTCGTTAACTTAAGTGTCCAATTAATTAATATCACATTTAACAGCCGCCAAGCTGAGAAAACCCATTAAGATAGTTTGTCACACAATCGCACCAGTACGATCGTATGAAAATCCAAGCTATGTATGTATATACAAACAAACCTTGTACTTGCAACCGATACTTTTGCTGGAACTGCAAATATTATTGGTGTAAAAATGTTTTAAGGCTTTTGAAGAAAAACTTAAACTTTGTTTGGTTGGTTAATTGTATGGCTGCTTGGTCACATACTTGCTCATATTTCTAAAAAAACTGGTTGGATTTTTTATCCTTCTACATGGAAATGCCAACATGTGTGGCTTCTAAACTTTGCTCCTTAATGATGTTTTTGTTTTCTTATTATACATTTTTGTGTTGTGTTTCGACTTGCTTGAGTTTGGCAAAAAGCAGAAACTTCATCTTAAACCATTCGCACACGACTACAAACGTGCCTTCATAGACTTATTTGGTTACTCAAGTCTTTTTGGGTTAATAGTTTTTGCTGGTCGCCATTCTTCTTGAGTACTGTTAGGTGTGTGGGCAACTTGATGCTCATACTACATGTTGTTTAAATAAAACAGTTGCAGTCGTATATTTAGCAATTAAATGTTTTTAGAATATATGCATGTTTTCTTCCAAAATCTGCTCTGGATATTATAAGTATTTTTTTTTTTCAATTTTAAATTTTAAAAATTCGTATAACCCTTTAAGACAGTGACAGGTTTTCATGAAAGTGATTCTGAGACGTTCGGTATACTTGAAGATAAGTGTAGCATCGATATATTCGTACCAGTACCTATATTTTCTTCATTAGTATACTACTTTTCTTATCACAACTGTTTCTTCGAGTATTTTATCTTTATTTGCTTAACCAAAAACATCACACCCTTTACACTTTAAATAATTTAATTCGGGTGTTGGTAATTCCGGCTAAAACTCGTGCTCTATGCTCTCTCAAAAGATTGATATGATTTTGAACACTGTTGGAGTTTGCTTTATTAGTACTTGTTTTGGAGGTTTAGTTCAGCTTGAATATCTACCTCATAAGTTTGAATCATTTTTCATGATCGAATTTCATATAATCTCCATGTGTGTTTATATGGACGACATTTAAAGCAAATGTTATTTACCCTACAGTGGGTTTATTCACAATTCATAGGTCGCAAAGTTAATAAGCTGTTTATTACAAAAACTCTAACTTAAATAATACAGTTTTTAACAAAGACATTAAGTAGTATGTGAAATAGTCGGTCTTGCTTGTGCATGTAAATATGTACTTGTGCATGTAAATATGTATGTTTTTTCTCTATGTTAAGATACATGAAAACGTACAGGTATGTAATTAATTTTGTTGACTTTATGTCATTGTTCATTTTTTTTGTATTTCTGGGCCTTCTATCTTATTTCCTCTACTTGGGTGTGCTAAAGTAATTTTACTTGTTATGAAAAGTGTACAAAAACAAAAAATGGTACCTACTTAAATTTTAAGAAACTTACGGATTATATTTGCAAATTAAAAATTCTGCTGTTCAAATCCCACGAGATGGTAAACTTAGAAGTAGGTAATTAATTTTTCATTAAAAACAAACAATACATGTAAATATTATGTCAAACAGTTTCCGGATATATGTATACATACTAGAGTATTCAAACGATTAATCGTCGTTCGGTTAATCGATTAATTTTTGACGATTAATCGTTCGAATAAATGAAATTTGTCAGATTTCAAATAACGAATAAACCGAATAATTTCTATCAATTAACCGATTATAAAAAACTCATTATTTAGCAGTAAAATTACTATGTATTTTCTACAAAATTTAATATTTTTATAATAAATTTTCTTCATTTCTTAATCAATTTTCTATAATAAAGAAAATTTATTTGATGATTTTTGAAAAGAAATCATGGAAATAATTATATCGCTTTTATTTTTCAACCAGTTGTTTGGGAACATTGTTGTGTTCTTAAGTATTTCTAATAAGTTTTCAGCAACAGTTATATTTGAACTAGTGTTCAATGGAACGTATGAATTCTAGAACTCATTGAAAATCTTAAAAACAGTCTTTATATGAAAAAGCATTTCACATAAACAGGAATAATCTCTAGTATTTGATAAAAAACTTAACAAAGAATTTAAGTGAAAGAAGTGAAAATAATATTTTTGTTTATAAACCGTGCAAAAGTTATTTCCAAACATGAAAAAATCTGTGCGTACAGGAAACTGTGAACCATTAGTATTAACTCTGTGTACTCAGTTTTTCATAATCAGCTCTTATGCTCATGTAGAATGACTTTAAAGTTTAAAAGACATCCAATTTCAAAAGATGGAATTCCAAATTTATATTAAAAAGTTGGTATTAATATTAATTTCAAATGAAGCTGAGTTCCTCTGCTTCGAAATAATATAAATTATATCAAATCATCAAGATCATCAAGAAAGGATTGGAAATCTTTAAGAAAATGTGTCACAAAAAAGTAGTTAAAATGAAACCTTTTTAAATTTAATTTGTTTTTCGCTTTTTCTCTAAGTGAGAAAGATAAATAATATAGATAGAATGTACAGATTCCCAGCTTTCATTTGATACCAGCATCATAAAATACATATAAATATTTTAAATATTCGTTTGTAGTCCTTCAAACTTTGAAATCCTTTTATATGGACATAAAAATCGGAGTACGCAATTCTATAAGTGGGATCTATTTTCTAATGCTTATCAACTTTTCCATGTGTTAATGCTTTATTTAAAATTGTTACAGGGTGTATATGAAGAAAATTGTTATTAAAAGCAATAATATCATCTAGTTTCCTTTTATTCGAAGAACCGAATAATTTTTAATTATCCGATTATTAACCGGCTAACGTAAAACCTCAAATAATTATTTGTCGAATAAACCGAATAAGACAAAAACCCGAATAATTGAATACTCTAATACATACACAATTTGTGGTTCGAGTAAAGTTAAACTTTGCTCTAAATCGGCTAAATTATAACTAAACTATAGTAATTAATATATATTAACTTTGAATATTTCGTTTAAATGATATTGAGAAAATTGTAATTGAAGAAATGGAAATTAGGAAAATGTGTCCTAATAGGATAATCTGTTGTTGATTCCAATGTAATGTTTATTGTTTCAATAAATTATAAGTTTATTAAATTTATTAGTTCAATAAATCGTATATAACCATATTTTCGCTTGGTATTTTAATACAAAATCTAATTTTTTCTGATTTGTGTTGCTCCTTTGAAATTTGTTTATCTCAGATGAGAAACAAGTTCCATTTTTTCTTATTAGGGAACCTTTGAGCATAATTTGTTTAATTATTCTCGAATCTGACAATGATATAAAACTATGTTGTTAATTTGCTTATTTAGCGAAACTATGAGAGTCATGTAAAACTGCAACTTGTTGTTTAATGAAAAAATAGGTTACCAATACAATGCTAAAATATTGCGTTCTAAACAAAACAACTTTTTAACTTCTTATTTGTAAGTTCTTTTTTAAGTAGTGATTTGTAATCGAGCGTGGTAAGTACTTCTATCCAATGCTAATGAGAATTGAAAAGAGGCTTAGTTTTTAGCTCAATACTTTTTAATTTAAGTTTTTGCTGGGTGAAATGCAATTTAAAGAAAATTCTGATAATTTTAAATTTATTTTTGTTTTAAACAAGACATATAAATCGATATAAAGTACATTTATAGGTATTTCTGTATAAGCGATTTATTAGTAGTAAAATATCTTCGACTTCCAAGACACTATAAATGGTTTATAAACATTTTATTTAAGGTAATTGTTTTATATGCCACTAAAGTATACAAACGATTTTACTTTTCTGTATTTTTCGAGGAATTAAGAAATATATTTTTTTAATTTTCTTATATTCTTATTCTTTAAAATATTTGATAAAATGGGTCCCTTGAACCTGGAGACAGTTGGCATGACAAACCTTTAAATTTCCTGACACATTGTGAAAATGTGAAAAAGCTCATTTTTTTGCAATTGACATGAAAATTTATTTGTATGTAACAAAATCGTAAAATCAATTTCACTAATCATGCATCACTACAACGATACAAAAACAACAGGTATTTTGTTTTTGTACAAGTATGAGCTTAATGTCGAAATCAACTGAGACAGATAACAAGTTATATTCGCATGTGCCGAATCTTAAATACCCTCCACCAGCTACTTTTATATTATTGCTTTTGTAATTGATCATATATTATTAAAGATAATTTTTTCTCGTGTTTTCTAATAAAAAAACCCCAAAATTTAAATAGTTAGAATGCAATATTGTAAGTGAAAAAAGCTTCTGGAAAAGGAAAATTGGTTTCGGGAAGGTACCTTGTATCAGAGCTATGATCAATTGTGGAAAAATTTTACAGTAGCATTTTTTATATAAAAGCTATATTTTGACAAATGTATCAATGGCTTTATTTTGAAATGAGTATTGTATGGGACTATGAACCAAATTATAAACCCATCGCAAAAAAATATTAAAGTATCATTTCTTAGTATTTGTGCCAAAAAGAAATTGATAGTAATATTTCTGAAGATAAAGGGATTATTTGTTCCAAAGTTTATACGGATATCTTTACTTGGTAATGAGTAAAATTACGTAATTTTTGAAAGTGATTCTTGTATGGCAGCTGCA
This sequence comes from Lucilia cuprina, assembly GCF_022045245.1. Taxonomy (NCBI): domain Eukaryota; kingdom Metazoa; phylum Arthropoda; class Insecta; order Diptera; family Calliphoridae; genus Lucilia; species Lucilia cuprina. The sequence goes on along the minus strand of NC_060952.1, from coordinate 45,528,407 downwards.
AAAATTTAACGATAATAAGTAGATAAAATAAACATTTTAAAAATGAACTCCTTTTAATAAAATTAGATGATAGTTTAATGCAGAATCATTCTTGCTCTTAAAATTTAGAAGTGTTTGTGATCAGTTGTGTGATATATTGTGAAATTTAGATTTTGTAATAAATTGTGTTAATTAAAATTTTAATATATAAAAATCATAGTTTAATATATAAAAAGCATCAGTGAGAGATTAGTGAGTGTAAATCAACATAAAAAAGGAGAAATAAAAAAATTTATTATAAAGTCACTTTTATAACATAAAAGAGCATAAAATCATAACACTTTCCAGTTTCTCTATTGTTATGGCAAAACTGGAGATTTACTACTTTTACGAACTTTAATGTAAAAAAGTGACTTGAAACTGAAAAGAAATCGACACATCAAGTGAGTATTAAACAGGCGGAACAGTTTCTTCCGAACGGGGTCAGTTTTCATTCACTCAGATTATATCAAATTAGATTGTTTTAAACTTTAGTTTCAACGTTATGGTTACAATTTGGATACAAATTGTTGACAGGGATAGTAGCCATAGCAACACCAATCAGAATCATAAATATATAATTACTAACAGACAAAAAAATTGATTTTTTGTACTTTTTATTTAAAATTTTTTAAGTCACTTCAAATAACAAGAAACATTGACAGAAAGCCTATACTAAGTACAATAAATTAAAAGGGGGTCGAATGAAAAACATATTGAATTTGTATTAAAACGTTTTCTTTCGAATCGAAATACGGAGTAACCCCCAGCTCTTCGATTACATATACATACCTATGTTCTGTAACTTTCGAATCGACAAAAAATTCGAAAAATTTATAATTTTCTTGTTTTTAACAGGGTAATTCAAATATATTTTGGTTAATTGTAATGTGTTCAGTTTAAAAATTGTTTAAATCATGCAACTAAATAGTGGAAGACTCTAATATTTTAATGTTTTTTTTTCTCGAATTACAGAACACGGGCACTGGCTATTGAATCATGAAATAATAAAATAAAAACAGGCTGTAAGTTTATACCTATTTTGCAAACGTAAATGTTACGTCTTTAAAGTATGTATACTAATTTGTTTTCCTTTTATTGCAACAGTAATAGGTATGTGGTTATATTTTGTCAAAATTTCGGAACTCTCAATAAATTGTACCTTTTTGTAATGCTTGTAAAAAAAAACCTTATAATTCTTAAATAATACGACTTTTTCTGCAAAATTTCTGTTGATATCGCTTAAAACAATATTTACTAATTGTTCATCCTATGTTACTTCTGGCTTTTTTATTAAGCTTAAAAAAAGTCGGTTCCACAGTATTGGTGTCATAGTTATCAATTAAATTTAATAGTATTATTAAAACACAATCAACTTTGTTTACTGGGTTTAAAAAGGCAACCTCATAAATTAAAGAAACACGTGCTACCATTGGGCGACAACTCACAGATCTAACAGGTCATTTCATAAGTATGTACATTTGTATATACGACACAGTGCTGTTAAACGCTCTAATATTTTAATTAATTATAAATACAACATAGTTGATTTTTTTCTGCTAAAATGTATAAACTTAATAATTTGTTAAAATTTTGAAAAGTTTTTTTCAATAACGTGCCAAATATAAAAATATAATTAACGTTTACCAACACTAAAAAGGCGGAGCCCCACGTAGCCATAAATTTATAGCGTTTCACAGTTGTTGCTTTGTGTTTTGCTTTTATGAATCGGGTTTTCTTCATTGCCTTTGATTTTCTTACTTTTTCTACAAAAACAACACAACATATGTTTTATCTCAAAAACAGCTGGTCTTAACACACACGCACACCGCATCGTACATTTTCTCAAAACAAAACATTTCTGGAGAGTGAGAGAAAGAGAATATTTCAAGAAATTTCTCACAAAAATGAGTGCGCACAGTGAATAAACAAAAATGAAACAACACATAACAAAACACACACGCAATAAACATCGGCACAACCAACAGTTATGGCACGCACATGGGCAATAAAGCATTCCCGGCAGCCATAAAACATTGTGTGACCGAAACAGCTGCCCATAAATGTCAAGGGTGCGACAGAGATGAACCATGCCCATAAACAACAACCAAGGATATTAAATGAGATTTATTTGTTGAGTGAACTTGAGCAGCTCTGCTCTCAGTTTATATAACGGGCGGCAGCGAAGCATTCAGCCGTTCGAAATACATGTAAACTGAGCAGTGGCAGAAGTATGTTGCTCTGCGACAGAGGTCGTAATTTTTCTCCTTAATTGTTTGTTTACATCATAAATAAACATGGCTGAACGAGAAATCTATTTCAATGTACCCAGCGTTTTTGTGTTCGCTCAGTGTTGTTGAATGTTGCCCACTTTTGTTGTTTTGAGGAAGAGTTTGCGTATTTTGAAATGGAAAATTTTGGCGCGTTTTGTATTTGACTTGATTTATTTGAATGTGTACATCACAAATGCCAGAAAGAAGAGAGTTTGTTTCTGCAATAATTTTAAAGAAAATGTGTGTAGATTTGTTTTTTTATTAACGGAAATTAGTGTGAGTGCAGATGAATAAACTTGTTTCTGGTGTTTTTATTATTATTTTTTTAGGTTTTGACTTCAGGCTGTTTAGTGTCTTGCAACTTTATTTTGTCTATCTAATACAAGTAGATTCGATTGTAGTAGTTATATACTAGTTGCCTTGCAACACTACAGAAGCACATTAGGCGGAAAGACATCTTTGTATTTTGCGTGCCCCTTTGTTTGTGAGAGTATGTTTAGAGGCGAGAAATGTTTCGACAATGTTTAACTTCAACGATAACAATCTTTAACCAGATACACAAATCGCTCAAATGATTGAAGTTAATTTTCCGTCGGCAAAATTGTATTGTTTAGTATAAGTTTTGTAGTTATCAACAGATTTTCAAATCTGAGATTTTGTTTTAAGGATACAATTAAAAAACAAAATTTTTGGTTAAATGCTTGAGATACCGGCGTTTAAGTAAAAAACTCTAGATTTTATCATGCTCTACTGTAGGTAGTAAGATCAACATTTATTACTTTTGTGGCTTACTTCTTTTTGGAAAGTTGGGTCAAAATCGGCTGGTATTGCATTTTAAATTTATATTTAGGAAGATTTTGGTATGCTGACAAAATAATATTTTTTTAATTTTCCTTTGTGAGATATAAAAGATGAAAGTTAAATTTCTAGTATATTCAAAATTTGAAAAACAGTCACCAAAAAGTAGCTTTAATATTTTTTATGAATATTGTTTTGCAAAATTTTTCTCTACAACTGTATTGTCCGGTCTCCTAAAATAAAATCTGTTTAGCCATTAAATGAATCTTTTTTAAGAAACAGCCAAAAGCAGTGTTGTCAAAACCTAATTGGAAAAAGATCTAACACTTTTCCCAATTTTTTTGAAAAAATACTAAAAATATAGAAAATATGCTAAAAAAGTATTGTTTTTTACACTTATTTTGGGGCGATTTTAACACAAAATTTAATTTTATATATATGTAGTTTTATTTATTTATCTATTACAATATAATTACATATTAGTGTAGCAGAGTCTTTTTAGATCGGTAGTAAACTGAACCAGTTCAGACATTGGAACTGCTACATTGGAACTAGTAATATCGACATTAATTGAAGACTTATTTCCGTCGAAAAATATTTTGATTATAAATTACTTTTAAAATATTCCATTATATTAGTTCATTCAATATTTTCATTGGTACAACACTAGTCCATAGTTTTAAACCAACTTCTTAAAACCAGTAAAAAATATATATTAAATTTATCGAAAATAATTTTAAATACAAACTGATTGTTTTCCAAAATTGATGTCTGTTCAATAAAAGTTCAATTAAAAGTTGTTACTTAATTTCACAAAAATATTTGAACTTTGTGTTAAAATACAAAACCAACCACACATATTAATAAAATTCTTAAAAACGTATGTACTATGTATTTTTTAGTTTTTTGATATATTCCATTCCTGTGACGTGAATTTCTCTATAATACCCATATTAAAACAATTATTGTTGGTAGTAGATTTTTTAGTGATAGCTATTAATTGCTTTGAAAAATATGTTTACAATTTTTGAATTAGTATAAATAATATATATAAATAATTTTTTTCGAATATTATACGAATCGATATTGCTTTATCGATATTACTTTTATGTTGCACATAATTTGTAATATTTTTACAAAAAAAAAAAAAACAAATAACATTGACGAAAACAAAATATGTAGAATAAATTATAAATAGTAGCAAAAATGATACATTTTTGGGTGCTTAATGAGTTTAAAAAGTGCTAAATCAAGCACTAAAAGTGCTAAATTTACAACACCGGCCATAAGTCGCAATTTCTTAAAACCTGATTTTAAAATACTTTAAAAATATGGAAGATCTTTTAAAATCTCAGTTATAAATATAGAAAAGTCTTAATTTTTATCTGAAATAAAATATAAAACTAAAGGTAAATATTCTACTTAAAAATTCTTTTAAATATTGTCTATTGTAATGTCGAATATATTCGTTAATTTTTGATTATTTAAATAAAAAATTTTCACATATACAAAAGTAAATAAATACATGGAAATTAAATACATAAATTAATTATGCATATGTATTTATTTATTCATAATTAATACCTTTTCAAATGTTAAATAAAAAAGAAAAAGTTAAAAGTAATGCAATTTGACCAGTTTATACTTTTAAACGCAACATCTCCTGATTTTGACCCAAAATCCGTTTCGAAAAGTGAAAATAGATTTTAGGATCTAAGTTAAATTAAGGTATCTAGACATTTTTTAGTGTCGTATACTATCAGCATATACTATTTTTATTAAATTTTTAATTGATGCAATTAATATTTTAATTGATAAAAAATCAATTTTATATTTATTAAGTATTTAAATTATACAATTAGTGAATTAATCAACGTCAAATTTTGTTTCAATTATTGACATTAATTGTTCTGATTCATTAGTTATTTGGAAAAAAATATATATTTTTTTTTACAAATTTGGTAATAGGTATCACCATTTTGGTTATAAGCGCATTCGAATTTTTAAAATAACCCCAATTAGTTTTCAACCTTAAATTAAACAAAAAAGCTTTATAAACATTTTTTTTTATAAAACATATTTTTGTTTGAATACACTTCTAATAAAAGTAGTAAAACAAAAGAAAAATAAAAAATAACAAAAATATAAGAAGTAATTTTTGTTTCATTGTCATTATATTGAAAAAAATTTAAACAAATTGTATTAAATATTTTTCCAAACAAACCAATACAGAACAAATTTTGTTTTACTACTTTTTACTCGATAAAAATATTCAAGCCAAAAATAGTAAAAGAGAAAAATATTTTTTTTCAAAAACAGAAAACTTAAAAATATTGTAAAAATGGAAAAACTAGTAAACATTTTTTTGTAAACGAACAGACTTAATAACTCTTTCCTTGCTTAGTTAGCCCCTTATTCACAAACAAAATGTTTATTTTATAAACGGTTTATAAAGTAGATTTTGCATGGAAATTTCGTTTTATAAACCTTTTATAAAACAAAAAATTATGAATCTGATTTTAATGCCAAAATTAATTTAATTAGTTTTTATATTATAAATACCGCCGATAATCTTTAATGCAATAAAAATACCAAAATATTTAAATAGTTATAGGTATAAAATAAATTTTTTGTAGTTACATAATTATTTATTTACTGTCGGTTTTAAAATTTGCTCATACATATGTAAAAACTTTCGATAAAAATATATTCTGAATTGAATAATGTTTGTTTCAAATAAAAATTAAATTAAAAAAATATAATATAAATGAATGAATGATTTGTTGCGAATGGATAATTCTACTTCGGCGGAGTAATCTTTAATATTTGGGTCTAAAGTAGCAGCAGCCGGCCGGGTAACCTCATACGGGCTTTTTTATATAAAGTGTTCCGAAGAGACTTTTTTAGTTAATCTCTTCATCTACATAGTGTATATATAAAACAATATTGTTTAATTTGTTAGCATCTAATAGATTTCGCACTTACGTCTCTAGATCTCATCCGTGATTGCAAACATAGATATATATCTCAACATATATAATTATTTCTCAAGATCTAAACAAATTGTACAGTTTTTAAGTATGTATTAAACTAAAAATATTTCAACTTATTATTCAAAGTGCTGTCCTATGCCGTCGGTTTTTTGTTTCCTAAAACAAAAAGATTTCGTCGTTAACATAAATTTTTATTCCTCTATACATCTTATTCATTTGTTCTTATTTTGGATTTGTTAGTGTTTTAACTGCTTTGGGGAGCATAAACCACTTGTGGCGTTTTATTTAATTTAACTACACGACGAAAAACTGCACGCTTCCATGGTCACACAATTACGGATGTAATAAAGTAATTTGCCATAATTGTAATTGAACTAAACTTATTGTTAGGAAATACTCACACGTACATGTCCTTTTAGCAATCGAAAATAAAAGAAATTGGACTGAATGAAGTAGCAACGAATATGAAAAAGGAAAGAACAAATAAACGTCAGAACAACATAAATGAACAAACAGCCCAACAGTGGCAACAATGTTGTTGTCATTGTTAGCATTGGTTGTTGCTGGCAGACAAGTTAAAACAAATATATGTATGAAGGATTAAAAGCAATGAATATAAAAACACGCCAGAAGACAAAGTTGATGATGCACACCGGAAAACGGAACTAAAAAGCTAACAAACAACAGCTACTAACCAATATAAATATCTATTCACATACACAATAAAAATATTAAAACTACTTTTGTTGTTGTGTGTGCTGTTGTCATTTTTTTAAAATAACTAAATTATTAGATTGGAAAAAGTGTGATTTCATTAGGCGAAAAAATATGTGATTAATGCCGGATTCACAATGCTAGCAATATTTTTAGGGGGTGTTCATAATGTATATCTATGTATGTATGGATGTATGTATGTATGGATGTATGTATGTATGTATGTATGTATGTATGTATGTATGTATGTATGTATGTGTGTATGTATGTATGTATGTATGTATGTATGTATGTATGTATGTATGTATGTATGTATAAACGTCAACAAATTTTTCATACAAAATGAAACTGAAGTTTAAGCATGTTCAACTTTTTCAAAGAACTTGAGTTACATTTTTGTACTAAAAATTAAAGGAAATTAAAAAAACGCTAAATGGGCACTTTTTTATAACCGGTCCAGCTTACCAACGCCCAGCGATAGACTCAAAACAATGATTTTTTGAAAATGCGCAAAGTTTTGATTTGAACATGTATTATTGTGTCCCCCTTAGGATATTAAGCCACAATGTTTTAAGTAATATCATATGTCATAACAACTACACGCAAAATATTATGTAGTTCAAACAAATGAAATTTCATTTGAATTAAATGAGTTTTTCAATTATTTTTTAGTGTTTTATTAACTAACAATTTACCTAAAAATAAATATTTTTATTTTGATTTTAACTATCAAAAAACAAACTACAAAACATTAGATACTAATTTTTACTGACTAATTTTTTACTGACAAATTTTTACCTACAAAATTATTAATAATTACTATTTAATCGTTTAATTCTACATTTTTATTATTTATTTTTATTTATATTATGAAAAATATGTATAACTGATATAAATACATATACATAATACATATATTTCTACCAGCGAGAAGCAGGTACACACTTGTCGGGAATTTTTATCTTCCGATGTCGTCGGGGTGCCTAGCTTCTTCTCCCTTTTCATGTTCCCAGCAACTGAAATTATAATACAATAATAAAGCTATATTAAAATACCACAGGGCGACAAAATGCATATCTGACTTCAATCACACCAGGTTTTCAAGATTAAAAAGAACTTCTTTACCATATTCAAGACAATATTATAGTGCGAGCTTTTAAGGTTTTAAAATTAAGATATTTAACCTAATGTGTGAGTACACTACTATTACAAAAAAGATTTTGCCAACATTTTAAAGGACGACATCTCAGCACAAGGAAGTAATATCTTATCAAAAAAAAAATTTTATAAAGAAATTATGATAGCTTAAGTCTCGTTAAATTGCAGTAAAATATAGGCAAAATATAGCAAAAATGTACTTTTTTTAATTTTCAGTTCCTACAAGCTTTAGGCTTGTAGGAAGAGAGTTAAATATATGATATCTAGAAAACCACACTTTAAGGCCAAATACGAATTCAGCGCATCTTTCTTATAATACCCTACACCACTATAGTGGGGAGGGTATTATACGTTTGTGCTGATGTTTGTAACATACAAAAGTATTGGTCCAATATCCACCTTAAAGTATACTGATCTCTTCAGAATCATGTTTTGAGTCGATTAATATAACTAGTGAATGGTGCTAATTGGCACTTTTACTTTATGGAAGAATCACAAGACTTTGTACATTTAAAAATCCTTATAATTAATACTTTTTGGTGGAAATACATACATATTTAATGTTGTAAGCAAATGTAACCAAAATTTTTAGCTTTTTTAAATATATCAATATCAAAGTTAATACGTATAGAAATTTAGTAAATATATGTCTTGTCGAGTTCAGAGATCTATATGGCTTTATAAACTTGTTATAAAACTTTACAAATTTGGATGTGACGATCGTGGCTATTAAAGAATGCAGTTGTAATACCGTGTAAATTTAACCTCATTATTATGCAAACTTTTTATGAGAATTTTTAAATTTTTGCCATATTTAAATTTCTTTTTCTTTGCATTTTTTAATAAAGACGTAATGCAAAAATTTGGTAATTTTTTTGTAGTCTTAATATAGATGGAAAGAAAATTCAAATTTCTTCATTTATACATACACTAGAATCCGTTGATTATTAAAATACTTTAAAGATATACAATTTTACGAATAAGTACGGATTTATTTACAATTTAAATACATTCACTGTGAATTCATATACACTGAAAAAACTGAAAATTAGTTTCAATTTTAAAAATAATAGTATCAATCAAGTTTTACACCTATCACCAAAATGATGATATCAATTACAAAAATTGTAAAAAAATATTAAAAAATTCTTTTTCCAAATAACGAATTAATCAGAACAATTTATGTCAATAACTGAGACAAAATGAAAATTTGATTAGTTCATTAATTTCATAAAAATTACTACTTAATAAAGAAAAATTCGAATTTTCAATAATCAAATTATTAAACTGTTTGGTGGAAAATTTATTAAGTTGATGATTAAAATTTAATTGGTAATGGATTACTCACAATGTTAAAACAATACACAATGTCACATTTGAACATATAAAGCGTCTCATAAATTGTTAAGAAACCTTAATATTATATGCTTAAAATTTTATTTATTCAAAGAAAAGGTGGCCGGAAAATTTTTTCCACCATTAAAAATTAATAGAATTAATTAAAAAAAAATTTAATAAAATTTGTAAATTTAGATTTTAAACAACGAGTTATTTAAGACAAAAAAATTGTTAAAAAATAGAAATGAGAATAACATGTTAATTGAAAATAAACTACTTGAAATCGGCGTTTAAATTTTTTCCTTAAAAACAATTTTTATTTTTGTAGCGTTCGAACCCGTTTATTTGCAATTATCCTGAAAATGAAAAATTACTCAAAATTAAGAAGACATGTTGGAAATGGCTATATCCAAGCATTATTTTTTTAAATTGTATAAATAAAACAATTTTCACTTTAAAAATTACTTTTTCCCAATCCTAATAAGATGCCTAAACTTGTAGAGCAAACTGTATTTGCAAACAACTACGAAATACATACATAAGCATTTCTTTATTTTAAGATTCAAAAGTGACTCTAACCAGCAGTACGATAAAGAGTCAATGCATCCGAAAAAGACAATGATTTGTATTTACGTCTAACCACCTGATTGGCTCTATTTCGTCATTCGTAATTGTCACTTTAGTTTCCCCTTTGTAAGCGAGAGAGTGAACACTTTAAAAAACTTAAGCTTTTTGCTGTCTCTTCGAAATCTATAGGATGACGATTGACTTTCTCGTAGGACAAGCACATGTTTAAATAGCTAGTCACTGGGACACTCGGTGACTAGGGGTTATCCTAAATAGTAGGTTAAATGGGTAGTTCGGAACTGTAGGATCTAACTGCTGCTAGTCACCGGGATGCTTGGTGGCTAGGGGTAACCATAAATAACAGGTTAAATTGGTAGTTCGGAACAGTGGGACCTAACTGCTGAGTCGAAACACAAACAGAAGTAAAGATTTCTCATATAAGAATGTATGTAGGTACTTCCATTTGGAAGAAAACTAAGGAATCCCGGTTTCTTTATGTCATAAAACTTTTATATTGAATCAAAAATCTCTGACTTCTTAAGCATGACATTCTAAACAAAAAGAAATTTTAGCACACAAAAGTAACTAACGACTATAATAATACAACACACAAAAAGATTCCTGAATATTAAATATTCAGGCTTATTTGAAATAAAACACAAAAGAACTGAAACTAAATGGATATACATAATTTAGATTTGGTCTTAATTCATACAACTTCTTTCGTTTGTATTCAGCTTACTCGTTTTCCAACTATTTTCTGTGGTTAAAATTTCACAATTTATGGTTATAAAAGGGAGTGTAGTGTGTCTGAGTTTGCAAAGAGGTAATAATAAAAGGATTTTTACCACACTGATCACACTCTTTTTGTTTTACATCTGTTGAAGTTTATTGTGCTGTACAATAGCTGTTGGGCGGGTAAAATTTAAGTGGCAAAAATAGTAGTCCGATTTTTGTGGGTGCTTTGCATATAAAAGTAGTTAATTATTGCAAATATACAGACCGGCCGACCAATAGACAGGCAAACACATTTTAACATTTTCTTTTGTTGAGTTTATTAAGTGTACAATATAATTTTCTTGCTTTTATTTTCCTTTCTTTACACTTGTACATTCCTTTAATGTTTTGGTTGTTGTTGTTTTTTTTATAAAAACCCAAGTGCTAAATTATGATGACTTTATGACACTCTGACACTTTTTATCCTTTTGTTGAAATTTCATTTTATTTATTTTGTAGTCGTCATCATCATCACTTGATCATTGTTGTAAATATTATCCTTGTTGTGCAGTGAAAAGGACATGAATTTGCATTTTATTCTAACACAATTTTGTAGATGTTTTATTTTTGTAGGAAGGAATATGTGATTTTATTGTTTGATTGTTATTTAGTGCTGGATTTTGAAATAGAGTATTTTTGTAATTAAACATCCTGTTGTTAGAAATAGAAAGATTGTACAAATATTAATAACAAATTATAATTTCAAATTGATAAAACTACAAATGCAGTTATGAGTATTTTTTTATTTTTATTTTCTTGGGAAAATAAGAATAGAATTGAGGAAATTAACTTTAATATTTTAAATTTTTATTTAAATATTAGCAATTTGACGAATACACGATCTAGGACATTTGATACCCTAGGTAAAAATTTAGAAAAATATATTTAGTCATTTATTTGTACTGAATTTTATCGCGATCTAAATGTATTTTTATGAAACCCGATTTTTATGATCATCAAGGCTTGTAAAAACAAAATTGTGGAATTTTTTATTGACATACTTGTATATTAAACATATACAGATAAAACTGAAAATTAGTTTCAATTATCAAAATAATTGTATCAAGTTTTGCACCTATAACAAAAATGATGTTATCAATTACCAAATTTGTAAAAAAATAAAAAAATATATTTTTTCCAAATAACGAATTAATCAGAACAATGTCAATAATTGAGACAAGATTTAACGTTGATTAATTCATTAATTGTATAAATTAAATATTTAATAAATATAAAATTGATTTTTTTAATAATTCATTATTCAAATGAATTAAACTGTTCCGTATAGACATTTTTAACAATCAATTAAGAAAGTGATTAAAACAATTAAATTATTATTGGACTACACATAACGTTAAAGAAATGCTCGACCTTTAACAATGCGTTCAGCATTTACAAAAAATATCATTTTATTGCCACAATTGAACATATAGAGTGTTTCATAAATTGTCAAGAAACTGGAATATTATATGCCTAAAATTTTATTGACTATTTAAGAATTATAAATACTCCTAGCATAAAAATTCAAAATAAATTATAAAAAAAAACTAAAATAAAAAGTAGGGCAGAATATTTTTTTAATCAATTAAAAAATTAATTGATTTAATTAAAAATTTAATCAAAATTGTACACTTACAATTCAAGCAAGGAGATAAATAAAAAATTAAAGAAGGAGAAAAACATGTTAATTGAAAATAACCTACCGATATTTTTTTCTGTGTAATTATAAGCTCAAAGGCACTTTCCGAGCGGTTCTGTTGTATGAGGACTAGGTTAAATAATAAACGAACATAAGCTAATTGGTATACTTTAAGGTAAATTTAGTACAAATATTTTTGTGCGTTACAAACATTAGCACAAACCTAAAACATATAAAACACTACTAACAAAATCAAGTAATTTATTAACAATAAAGGGGATCCTAAGATCTACTGGAAATTGATACTTAAACATTTTGAAGACCAATTTTTTATTTTTATGTGAAGTGAAGAAGATTGAGATCCTTATGTACGTTAATCTGTTTAATTAAAAAAATATTACAATGAGTTTGATGCTGAGCTCTCACTCTTAAAGTAATATTTTATAAAATTTACATATTAATGTATATGTTTGAGTAATTGTATAGTTTTATGAAGTTTTAACAAGAAAACTTATCAATTTGCTCATTAATACAAATTTTCAAAATACATACATATATATTTCAATTTATTCGATGATGACACACAAATTGAGTTACAAAAATAATGCAATTTTAAAAAGACTATGTTTTGCCGTGAAATCAAATACACGGATATTTCTCGAAAACAATACGACGAAAAAGCATTTGCAATTTAAAAAATTGCAACCAACAAAAAAAAACACTTGATTCAAATAACAAATATAATTAACATTTATTAAACATAATTGAATGCGACAAATTACAAAAAAAATATTATTTGAACAGGTTATTAAAAGAACAAAAAGAAGATCAAAAATTTATTCTGTCTGCCTTATATACGAAAATGCGAAAGCTTAAAGAACAGTTTGTCATAGATCTCATACAAGGTTCCATCCAGAAAATCACGGAAATGCATATAACGTATTTTAAATTTTTTCCTGATCGTGGTCCACAATTGGTCATAGCTCCAGTACAAGGTTCTCTTATCCATATACAATTGACACAAATATTTTAAACTTTCATACAAGGATCAATTGCACACGCAAATTATTAAATATAGCTAAAGCATATTTTAGGGCGCTGTTAATATATAAAAGAAAATGGTGTTTGTATTGTTCTATAAAATTTGCAATTGTAACATATAAGGTGTGTTTCAGAATTATAAGAACACTTTTTATTATTTTAAATATGTTCGAATTATTATATTAAGATTATGACATAAAGAGCAAATAATTTATTTTGATTATTGCATATTTATGACTACAGTTGTGGACAGAAATATCTTATGTCCACAACTGTCTTCTTACTTTAATATTTCACGTTTTCCTCTCTGATTGACTATAAATCATAGTTTCATGCATAATTGTAACAGCATTTTGATATTTATACAGAAACGAAAGTCACGTGTAGATTGATTTTGTTTTAGTCAAATGATTTTAAAAACATTTGTTTTCAAATATCAATTCAAAATAGATTAGAATCTGACATTCTTTACACGCACAACCCTCCCAAATTTTTTGATAAAAATTAACAATTGCATCTGTATCTAAAAATATAATTTCGGGTGTGTGTGTTCGTAATGAAGAAATGATGGCAAACATTTCGTTTTATCCTCCAAAACTCAAATACTCAATAAATTTATAATAGATCCACCCTTAGTGCAACATGAAAACACAACTTCAACTTCATGTTGTTTTTCAATATATAGTTTTTTATGTAAATGACGACAATACAATAAATGAATGACTTATTTTGGTCCAATGAAATGAACAAAAAAAGAAATACGAATACAAATTCAAATTCAAATAGTACTTGGTATAAACAAATTGACTACACATGTTTGAATAATAATATAATATAACATCAAAAATAAAAACTTTTTTTGTTTATTGAATGAAAATTTTGTGATCATTTAAAAACATTCACTTATTGAACAATCAGTTTTCGAATTTTGTATTCTTCTATTCTCGCACCATGTACAATTGAAGTTGTTGAATAGATATGTATATGTATGTCCTTATACATATCCTTCAGAGAGCAAATTTGTTTGTTTTGCTCAGACTTTATGTCTAAAAAGTAGTTTTTTTGGAAACAATTCCTATTTCTTCCCTAAACATAGAAAATATCAGTCAACAAACATGTTCATATATACATGTGTATGTACATTAAGGTGGCCCCGTTAGTTTGGAGAAAAAAAAGGTGTCGATGTTCTCTACTAAAATTGATGGTTTTAAGCAATAAAATAAAAATAAATAACTAGTTCTGCCAAACTCTCCAGAATTTTTGCCCACAATCCCTGTTTATTTTCTAATTTATATTTGCCGATTTAATTTTTTAGGGCCCCTAAAAGTGTTCAATGGGGTTTAAGTCCAGTGATTGGTATGGCCACATTCTGTTGAAACCACAATTTGACGTTTCTAGCGGAATGCTTCGGATCAGTGTCTTGCATAAATTCCTATTTTAATGGCACCTTGTCCTCAGCAAATGGAAGATTTTTATTCTGTAGAATATCTATGTAGTCAGCAGCATTAATTTTACCCTGAATCCAAACAATAGGGCCAATGTCAGATGCCGATAATGCTATCGCATTATCGACCCCCACAATGTTTGACTGTCTTTTTTGTATATTTTGGGTTAAATTTGGTATTTACAGGACGACGTACAAAACGAATTAACCTTTGTTTCATCTGACCACAGTACATTATATTTTTAATTTATACAATTAATGAATTAATTTTTAAACTTGTCTTGTTTTGATTAATTCCTTATTTGAAAGAAAAAAATATATTTTTTTATATTTTTACAAATTTGGTAATTGATATCATCAATTTAGTTATACGTGCAAAACTTGCTTGATATAATTATTTTAATTGAAATTTATTTTCACTTTTGTCTGTGTGGGACAAAAATATTTTAAAATATTAAAAGAAAAAAACACTACTAATTTCGAAAAGCAGAAAAAACCATTTCGGTGAAATTGTATGAAGTTTATAATGTAACGATTTCAATTAATTCATTATACACAACCATAAAAAGCTCACCAAATATTGACGTCAGGACAAAAAATTTGAGAAATGGTATCTTAGAATGAAAATTAACCTTAATTTTGGAGCCACCCTAATGTACATAAACATCCATATTGAAAAATTGATGACATACATTTTTAATTAACGCAAACGAAGTAAAGAAAAATTTTATCGAAGCAAATCTATTGTCAGAAAGCGTGTGCTCAATGATTTATGTAAAACTGCTTGTATATACTACGTACAGTGTATCAACTAAGTAATTTGCCTATGCAAAATTTTATAAATTTTAAGAAAAAACTTTATCTGATCAATTATTTTAAGCAAAATTAACCAATTTGTTTGTTGTATCTTTTTAAAGAATATAATATTGTTTCTTCAAAAGCTTTTATGGAATCTGAATGGAATATAAATAACTTTCTCAGTGCCAATGTTAGATAAACCAAATAAATAAAGGTATTATGTTTATCTCATGTACAAAACCCCAGTTGATAATGCAATGAAATTTATAAATAAAACATTGAAGAGTAAAAAGAAAAAAATCTTAGATTAGAACCTTGGCCAAGTTGGCAGTTGGTTTTGGGCGTTATGAGGGAAAGAGAAATACGCATACGTATCCTTTAGAAATTCTGCATGCTCGGCCGGAATAACTTTTGACATCGAATGGCCCTGCGAAATCAATGCACGTATTTGAAAACGGACGAGTTATCTCGGATCTTTCTGGTGGCAAGGCCGCCATTATTTGTTTTTGACACCTCTTGTTATAGACGACACAGATTTTGCATTTGTTGATTCTAGTTTTTGTAAGGTTTAGGAAGTTTTATGGAAATTGGAATGATATCGACGATGAGTTCTATAGAAATAATGATATACATATATCATTGCCCTACTGAAAGAGGAAAATCGTTCGAGAATGTTTTCGAAATTGGAAAAATAGGAGAAATGTACTTTTATCGCTTTGGCTTCTAAGTCCCTGTTGGGAATATTAGACGTACATGAGTTTCCCCAGTTTGCTTCAATTTCCTTAAGCCAATGAGAACCAAATCACCATAACTTATTTCGGACTAAGTCTTGTGGATATAAACATCGACTAGCTAAATCCGGTGGATTCGATTCAGAGTTTACGTGTCTCCAATTTGAGCTAGAAACGACTTGAGTAATCTTTGTTACTCTGTTTGCGACAATTGCTTCAACTCTCTGAGATTTCAACATTGGATTATCTTGTGCTAAATCTACACTCATTCCTTTCATCTATTTACACATTGGAAAAGCTGTATCCACTCATTATATATTGCTTCAATAATTAAAATTTCAAGTTCTGTAGAGATTGACGTTGAACTTGTTTTAAACTATTATTGTTTTTTTTTAATACTGATTTTCACTCCATTATCCTTGCGAAAATCCTTATGCAGAAAATATGGATCGATGGTACTGGCTGGGATGAAAATCTTTTTCCAGATGCTCTTAGTCAATGGAAAACCTTTCAGTACAATTATTCCGTTATCAATACCATTCGTATTCCACCATGGATTGACTATCATCCAGATGCTAAAATCCAGTTCCATGGATTCTGCGATGCGTCAGAAAGAGCATACGCGGCGGGACTATATAGTAGACTCCAATTTCATTTCCACTCATCTTATAGCCTCTAAAACTAAAGTGGGCTTTATTAAAATGTTGTCTATCCCGCGATTAGAACTTTGTGGTGCAGTTCTTTTATATCGATCCGATGCCATGCCCCCTTTGTACGCCCAATTTTTATAAAATTATCCTTATCTATATATTATCCTATAATTCTATGAAAGAGAATGTCTGTTTGTTACGCTTTCACGGACAAACTACTGATTTAATTTATATGAAATTTAGAACACTAATAGTTCCCCAGCAAAAATTTTCATTACCTAGTAATCTAGAAAGTAATATTGGAAACTAATTAATTTTGAGGTGAATAACTAATTATTTTTGTTCGACGAGGTTCAAATAATATGTACATACCTTAAACAAATTAATAAATGGTTACTAATTTGATTACAAAAACTTTGCGAAATAACTAGTTACAAATAAACCTACAAATATGTTATGTGATAGCTAGTTATTTTGGGCCGACTTTGTATGTAGAAAACAAAAAATAAAAAAATTCCTCTGCCGGGATTTGAACCCAGGCATTCAGTTGTTTTCTATGTTTTTCACTCCAGCCGCTTACTCGATGCTCCATTAAAATGTTGATTTTTGTAATTTTGAGAACGGCTTTTTAGAAAAATATATAAATGAATATCATTTTGAAAAAAAAAATAAACAGTACTCAGCAGGGCTCGAACCACGAACCCCCTGTTTGTTAAATGAGCGACCTAGACTATTGAGCCATAACAAATCCAAATTGCTTTGTTCTTTACCAGTAATAACCTATTCAGCTAAATGAAATAATGTGAATGATAATGAACACTCATTACCAAGTAATATATGAAATAACTACTGGCTATTACCAAAAATTTCAGATTTTTTGCTGGGTCTATTCTAAAGTGGAACAATATGCTATAATAAATCATGATTTGACGTCACGATTCTTCTTATTCTCATTTTTTCTATATAATTGTCATACAAAATTTCCATTCGAGACTTACAGAAAACTACTGAACCAATTTACTAAAATTTGGTATACCAGTAAGTTTGACCTCAGCATCTGGATTGGATGTCATGCCCCTTTTTACACCAACTTTTTGTAAAACAAATATTAAACCAAATTTACGTTCAGGCATACAAAAAACTACTGATCCGATTTTCATAAAAAATATTATTATGAATGTTGTGGAATGAACAGTACGAACATAACATCTTCAAAACGTATAATATGTATTTAATAATAACTATATATGAGACTCTTTTTACTCTTTCACCACATAACTACTAAACCGATTTACATAAAATTTGGCATATTAAAGGTGTAACCTCAGAAGTTAAAAAATACTCTATATTATATTGATTGGATGCTACGCATATTTTTCTGTTCAGTTTTAGAATACCAGCTATAACACCAAATTTCTGGGCTAAATATAAAAAATTCAAGAAATTTGGCAACATACAGTGTATTTTTGGAATCAACTTTTTGATCTGAATTTTATGCTTCATGAAATTTAGCATGACGATAGTTCTATCATGGAAGGTTAGGTTAGTTTGAGGAAGTGAATGTTTAATACATCAAATCCAAAAAAATACACCTATATCACTAATTTCAGGAATGTTGTGACTTTTTGTTTCATTTATAATGCTGATATATACACAGAAAAAATATTGGTAGTTTATTTTCAATTAACATTTTTTTAATTGGAAGAAGATTTGGATGTTTTAATAAGTAAAATTATTTGGGTATTTTTTTTTTGTATATCTAATAGAGTAGAAGATAGAGTCAAACGATTAATCTTTGTTTGGTTAATCGATTTATTTTTGACGATTAATCGTTCGAATAAATGAAAATTGTCAAATTTCAAACAACGAATAAACCGAATAATTTCTATCAATTAACAGATTAAGAAAAACTCACTATTTAGCAGTAAAATTACTATGTATTTTCTACAAAATTTAATATTTTTATAATAAATTTTCTTATTTTCTTAATTTCTTAATCAATTTTTTATAATAAAAAAATGTATTTGATGATTTTTGAAAAGAAATCATGGAAATAATTATATAGCTTTTATTTTTTCAACCAGTTTTTTTGGGAACATAGTTATAGTTGAATTAGTGTTCAATGGAACGTACGAGTTCTAGAACTCGTTGTAAATCTTAAAAACAGTAATGTCTTTATATAGAAAAGCATGTCCCATAAACAGGAATAAGTTCTAGTATTTGATAAAAAACTGAACAAGGAATTGAAGTGAAAGAAGTGAAAATAATATTTTTGTTTATAAACCGTGCAAAAGTCATTTTCAATCATGGAAAAATTTATGCGTACATTAAACTGTGAACCATTAGTATTAACTCTGTGTACTCAGTATTTCATAATCAGCTCTTTTGCTCCTGTAAAAGGACTTTAAAGTTTAAATATAATATAATTTATTTCAAATCATCAAGATCATCAAGAATGAATTGGAAATCTTAAAGAAAATTTGTCTTAAAAAAGTAGTTAAAAGTTTTTGAGTTGAAAATGAAACCTTTTTAAATTTAATTTCTTTTTCGTTTTTTTTCTCTAAATGGGATAGGTAAATAATATAGATAGAATGTACAGATTCCCAGCTTTCATTTGATACCAATATTAGCGTTATAAAATACATATAAATATTTTAAATGTAGTAGTTAAAAGTTTTTGAGTCGAAACACAAAAAAGTAGTTAAAAGTTTTTTATCCGAAAATGAAACCTTTTTAAATGTAATTTTGAGACAGGTAAATAATATAGATAGGATGTACAGTTTCCCAACTTCCATTTGATACCAATATTAGCATTATAAAATACATATAAATATTTTAAATATTCGTTTGTAGTCCTTTAAACTTTGAAATCCTTTTATAAGGACATAAAAATCGGAGTACGAAATTCTATAAGTGGAATCTATTTTCACATGCTTATCAACATTTCTTTGTGTGAATGCATGTTTATATCAGTTGTATGGTTTATCCGTACTAGATCGATTTAAATAAATGTTAATCAAATGCCGTGTTAAAATAATTGTGAAAAATAAATCTATCTACAAAAAAATTAATAATTAAAAACAAGTAGGAAAGTATAGTCGGGCATGGCCGACCATATGATACCCTACACCATGAGTATATTTTTACAATTTTTACTTTTATAAAATTTTTATTTTTTGTAAAGAAACGTTTATGTTGAATATTACCATAATTTCAAAATATTTAAGCCATTTATTGATAAAAAACTAAAATTTCTAAATGAGGCTTTATATAGGTCAAATATGGGCCGATCCTCGGTAAATTTGGGAAAAGGATATATTTCTAAATAACAGTTAGTTTTGTTGAGTTTCATTGCGATACAAATGGTTACAAGTCAATTTTAGACGTTTAAGTCATTTTTTGAAGGGGGTTTGTATGGTGGCTAGGGTCAAATATAGGCCGCTCCTTACGAAAATCTGCAGTATCATTTATACTTATATAAAACTTATTTGTGCCAATTTTTAGAGAGATAGCAGAATATTTGACTTAATTATAGCATAAAAAGTTCAAATCGGGGGGTACGGTTGTATGGGGGCTAGGTGAAATAATGGACCGATTTCAACCATTTTCAATAGGCTTCGTCCTTGTGCCAAAAACATGCTTGGTCCAAATTTCATCAAATTATCTTGAAAATTGCGGCCTGTACCTTGCGCACAAGGTTTACATGGACAGCCAGCCAGCCGGACAGACGGACGGACGGACGGACATGTCTTAATCGACTCAAAAAATGATTCTGAATCGATCGGTATACTTTAAGGTGGGTATTGGACCAATATTTTTGTATGTTACAAACATCAGCACAGGGTATAAAAATTATATTGTGTTTATATTGGCTTGAAAGTGTGGATATATATTTTTTATGGGAATATCAGTGCTTGAAAGTTTTGTGTTTGTTTAAAAGAAAATTAACAAATAATTACATTTAACGCCGAGCACATAAGATTAACCATATTATGTTTATTATGTAACCATAATATGGTTACTTGAAACAATAATATGATTACTTGAAGCCATTATATGATTACATGAAACCATAATGTGGTTGCTAGAAACTAAAATATTAGTATCATACTAAAATATTAACATCACATTATCACTATATTATGATGAAATATTCGGTCTATATTTAATAATAATATGATAGGTTATTATACTAATAATGATCATAATATGTTTTAAATTTAACCATAATTCTAACCATAATATGTTGCTCTTAGATTATGGTTAACACAACTATATTTTTTCTCTGCGTGTACCTATATTTATTAATATCATACAACTATTACATGCATAAATCTTGATTTTCTTTAAATTTAATTACATTTTTAAACATAGTTTGTAAACAATGAAATTATTAAGACAAATAATTAAAAATAAACTAATTACCGACAAGTAATCCCATTTTTAGTTGAGCTATAACTTTAGACAAATTAATTTTGTCCAATAGATGTCCAACCATTATGAAATATATGTAGCAGGCTCATCAACGTTCATAAAAACTATGAAATTTAGTTGTGCTTTGTTTACATATATGAAAGTCTTCGACGTAAAGTCAATGAACGATTTTTATCTGTTCCATAGGCTTGTGCACATTTAAATTTAGCAAGCGTGTCATTCAGCCTATAAGACAAACAGATAGACTAAATCGGCTCAGAAAATGATTCTTGTCGATAAAAAATATTTTATGGTATAAATACATAAAAGCATACTATTAATTTTTGCGATATTTAGTCTTTTTGGACCTAGTGCCATTCTTGGGCTTTCGAAATTCATTGGTTTATAGTTTACGACTTTTTTTATACCCCACACCACTTTAGTGAGGAGGGTATATTGGATTTGTGCTGATGTTTGTAACGCTCAATAATATTGGTCCTATACCCACCTTAAAGTATACCAATCAGCTCAGAATAATTTTCTCAATTTTGAAGGTTTAGATCGGTCCATTATTTCACCTAGCTACCATACAACTGAACCCCCAATAGGGCTTGTAAACCTTTTAATCAAAGTACAGGTCGTAATTTTGGAGATAATTCAATGAAATTTGGCACATGATCTTTTATGATACCGTAGAAAAAGTTAACATCGGTCCATTATTTCACCTTGCCCCCATACAACTGAACCCGCCGAATAGTTCATAATTATGTTTAATATACTCATATCTCGACAAAAAGCTGTAAAACCCAAGTTTTATATTAGACTTGATGATTCTCACGAATTCACTTAATTCACTTCCACAATTTTATTCAACAATAAACGGTTTAAATATGTATACATATGGATGAAACTGAACCGGTTTTCAAACAAAAATTTTCATTCTCTTCATACAGACGAACTCTGAGAGAATAAAGCAAACTTGTGAGAACTAAACGCACTCACAAAACTTCAAATTTTCTTCCCAAAATTTCGAGGATATTAGCACTTATTAGCAGTGTTGCCAACATAATGCTTTTAGCACTATTTGCGGTGCTTTTTGGTGTGCCAAACGCGGAAAATTTTGCTCATGGTGCCTTTCTTCAAAAAGGCACTAAAGTGGTGCTTTCTAATTTTATGAAATGAGTAAAAAGTGTTTACGTAATTTTCGAAAATAATTGGAATAACGAAAAATTATGGATGATCGTTAAACAAATTTAAAGTATATATTCTGTATATAAATGTAATATTTGTGTCAAATTTGGCATGGATGTCATTGTTTGGCAATGAGTTATATTCACTAAAGTGTTTTTCGGGAGTTATGACCAGTTGTGGACTGATCGAAAAGTAATATTTTTATCTTAATTATAAAATGAGTTAGGTGCGTTTAAGTGACCTTATGTAGGAGATATGACAAATTGTGGACGAAACGGAAAAAAACTTACAGTTACATTTGCGTCTACAAAAGTAATACTTTTGCCGAATTTTGTATAAATATCTTAATTAGGTAATAAGTTATGGGCGTTTAAGTGATTTTCGGCAGGGAACCTTGTATGGCAGCTATGAAAAATTGTGGACCGTTACCGAAAAAATGTACGGTAACACTGATGCATATAAAAGTAATATTTTTAGCAAATTTTGTATAAATATCTTCATTAGGTAATGAGTTATGGGCGTGTAAGTGATTTTCGGTAGGGGTTCTTGTATGATGAAATATGGACCGATAGAAAATTGTTTTTCCTTGATATAATTTCTATTGACATAAAACTTTAATTTGTAAATTTGATATCTTCACAATATCAATATTCTAAAGGAAGTTATAAACAATAAACACATTTTCAGTGAATATGTAGGTACACAATCAGAAAAAAGATGTATACTAAACAGAAGGAAAAAGTGTTGCTACAGAATAGTTTAAAAATTCATTTAGGATAAGTAAAATTTTACAGAGACTAAGGAAATTTCATTAATATTTTATAAAAAAAATAAAATTTTTACTTAACAGAAATAGTTCATCAACATGAAATTGGTTTATTTTTTCCTCCGAAAAACTATTAAATTTTAGGAGAAAGTTATTGACTGCAAAATACCATATATTACAGTTAAAGAAATATTTCCTAAACTTAAGGAAATTGCTAAATAAAAGTTGTTAATTTTAGTTTTAGTTCAAAAAAATTGTTAAGTAAACAATTTACTCCTATTTAGTTTATATTGAACATACTTAAAATTTACAAATAGTCATCTTTATTTTAGTTGAAATGTTTCCTTAATATTCAGAAATATGTCTTTTATTTTAGTAAAAATTTATTAAATACATATGTATTTTGAGTTCAATATTTACTAATTTAAAAAAAAAACTCTTCCAAAAGTATAGTTCATATAAATTGAGAAGTAAAATAGTATATAATTTTCTATTATTGAATAAAATTTATACCAACTAACAAAAAGTAACATACTAACTTTATGAAGCTTTTCCTTAAAACTAGTTCAGATAACGTTTTTTAAATTGAAGTTTCTATGAATCACAACTAGTGCAAACATAAATTTTTAGGAATATAATTTATTAAATATTAGTTTGAAATTAAAGATAATTACTAAATGTAAGTAAAAAGTAAGGAAAAAGTGTTGCTACAGAATAGTTTAAAAATTCATTTAGGATAAGTAAAATTTTACAGAGACTAAGGAAATTTCATTAATATTTTATAAAAAAAATAAAATTTTTACTTAACAGAAATAGTTCATCAACATGAAATTGGTTTATTTTTTCCTCCGAAAAACTATTAAATTTTAGGAGAAAGTTATTGACTGCAAAATACCATATATTACAGTTAAAGAAATATTTCCTAAACTTAAGGAAATTGCTAAATAAAAGTTGTTAATTTTAGTTTTAGTTCAAAAAAATTGTTAAGTAAACAATTTACTCCCATTTAGTTTATATTGAACATACTTAAAATTTACAAATAGTCATCTTTATTTTAGTTGAAATGTTTCCTTAATATTCAGAAATATGTCTTTTATTTTAGTAAAAATTTATTAAATACATATGTATTTTGAGTTCAATATTTACTAATTTAAAAAAAAAACTCTTCCAAAAGTATAGTTCATATAAATTGAGAAGTAAAATAGTATATAATTTTCTATTATTGAATAAAATTTATACCAACTAACAAAAAGTAACATACTAACTTTATGAAGCTTTTCCTTAAAACTAGTTCAGATAACGTTTTTTAAATTGAAGTTTCTATGAATCACAACTAGTGCAAACATAAATTTTTAGGAATATAATTTATTAAATATTAGTTTGAAATTAAAGATAATTACTAAATGTAAGTAATATTTTACCTACATTTAGTAAAAATTTTCATGAAACAATTATGATTACTTCCTTAAATATTAGTGTAGATAAATAAATAAATAAAATAAATAAAATTTTACTTACATTTAGTATAAATTTTCATGAAACAATTGTTCAATTCACAATCAAGTTGTATATTGTATCTACTAAAGTGTAGTAACAGTGATTGTGAACAGATTTTTGTAGCAGGTCATAAGTTTATGTTTACAATAAAAAAAACAATCAAAACAATGTCAAAAGTAAAAAAAAACAAGTAAGAGTTCTATATTCGGCTGTGCCGAATCTTATATACCCTTCACCATGATGTGTTTAAAGCCTTTTGTACCTTTTGAAGAACGAAAAAGTACCAAAAAGTCCCCATCTATGGGTCCTCAGTTAATCCGGGCCATACAAACTTAATTACATGTTCCTAGGTTCAATATTGTAGAAATTGTAAAAAGTACCTTTTGAAGAACGAAAAAGTACCAAGAAGTCCTCTTTTACTGGTTCTCACTTAATCCAGGCTCTACATACTTAATTTCATATTTCTAGCCAATAACAAACATTAGTGCTGCTCTCGCTCTGCTACTCTTGCTCTGCTGCTCTTGCTCTGCTTTGCTTTTATAAACAAATTACAATAACAATATTTACCGTATTGTTATGTATTTTGTTTTTGTTTTTTGCAGTTTCTGTCTGAGCATGAATAAAAAATCTGAATTTTATATGAAATTTTCAGAGGTTGTCTCGGTTTTTTGCTCATATCTCCGTTATTTATGGACCGATTTTGCTGATTTTAAATAGCGTTCTTGCCGGTCGTATGTCTGATAGAATTATGGAAGATTCGGATCTCGCAGATATCTGGGGTCTTCTAAAAACTGATTTCAACAAACATACAGACAGACAGACAGACAGACAGACAGACGGACATGGCATAATCATCTCCGCTACCTATAAGGATCCAGAATATATATACAATATTTGACTGATAAAACGTTAGTGCTTTTTTACCCATTTTCAGTTAGAAAATTACGCTTTTTTACCCCTTTTTAATTTTTTTGCGCGCGTTTTGCTTGACCAATGTTGGCAACACTGCTTATTAGTTTTTCTTATCACTCAAACTAAATGTTTATTATTTTTTGGCGACACTTTTCATTTATTTAAAACCCTGAAAATAATTTATATTTTGCAAACAAAAAAAATATTTTTTATTCTTTGACATTTCATTTTAATTAAAATTGAAAAAAAAGTTGTACATTTTCGTATTGAAAATTAAAGAAGTATTTCAAATAGTTTTTTTCATTTTGCCTTAGTGCAGATAAAAATAACAAAAAATAACGTCCAAAAAATACATTTTTTATTTAGTACCTTTTAAACTACTGTGTTTATTTTTGGGCTTCTACTAATACATCACCAGTTAGGTCTTTGACAGAGTACTTAGGCCTTTGACAATCAGTTTCGCCTATATACTACTATATGTATATATGGGGCAAGGTACAATTCAACTCAAATGCTTTATTATGGCAACTAAATCACATTATATTTTTGTAAAAAGTGTAGGGTATTATATGGTCGACCTCGCCCGACTATAATTTCTTACTTGTTTTTAACTAGTTTTAATACAGAACATTGCCAATAAGATGTTATTTGACTTCTTATATATAATAATATCATTTGTAGTTGATGTTTTACAGTATTATGCAGTTGAAAGTCATTACCAAAATATTGACATTATGACGAATTTATAATTATTCAGCCAAAAAAACTAAATTTAAAAACTAACAAAAAATTAAAGCCATCAAAAATTGTTTGTACTGTTCTTTTGTATGTTTTGTATAGCCCTGACTAATTGCAGCCATTATGACGACCCCCTTTGGATAAAAAACGCCACTGAGCGCCTTTTTAAACAAGAAAAATTTCTCACCTCATTTCCACAGAATTCTGTGGGTTGTCGTCATTAAAATCTGTTTTTATTACAGCTAAAAGTACTGTGGGATTCGTCTACACTTTTTTGTTGCAATTGTCGATGTCATGAACTGTGGTGTATTCGAGAATTAAGATTATGGATTTAATATTATGAATTTAATATAAAAAATGTTGCTTTAAATTATTGTTTTTTTAATGAA
This sequence comes from Lucilia cuprina, assembly GCF_022045245.1. Lineage (NCBI taxonomy): Eukaryota > Metazoa > Arthropoda > Insecta > Diptera > Calliphoridae > Lucilia > Lucilia cuprina. The sequence continues at coordinate 45,501,562 of NC_060952.1, read as the reverse complement.
ATAATTTTATTTTTATTATCCTATAATAGTTTTTTGTCTTTCTGTTTTGTGGGGATGAAACACTGTGCGAAGAAGTATATAAGCAAAGTGATGCTACTGCCACACAGTGGTACCAAATTAAAATCTAGGTACACAAAATTATTTCAGGCTTGGATTTACAAAATAACACCCGTTATTTCATTAATGGTTTACAAAACAAAATTTCCAAAATAATTTTAAATTTATTGGGAATAATTTTTAGCTCTATGTATTACATTTCTACAATATTCAAAAGTAATTTCTTGCATTACATTTGTTGGGCGATTTACGAATATTTAAAACTTCAAAAAATAAAACATTTAAATAAAAAATTATTAAAAATTACAAATGGAAAAATTAATAAAAACGATTAAATGAGGTAATAAAAGTCAAAATTATCCTTTAGAAGCATCGGAGAAAAGAACGGATTTGAATAAAAAAGCAGCAAATGTCGTGTAGTATCTGTTTGGCAATCAGTTTTGTACATACACAGAAAAAAATATTCAGTAATTTTTTTCAATAAAGACGTTAATCAGTATTAAATTTTAATTTAATTATATTTTTAATTAATGTGATTATTTTTTTATTGCTTTTTGAATTTTTAAAATTTTGACATTTGTAAAAATAAAATAAAAAAGAAAAAACAGTTTAAAACTTTTGCATAAAAGAATTTTTTCATTATTTTATAAAAAATTTTGTTATTTAAATTCAAACACAAAATGGACGGGAATTTACTCATCTCTGTTATGTGGATCTACGTAAGTAAAAAAGTTCTCATTCAAAAATATGTGTACGCAATTTAACATAGTGTCTTTTAGATATTTTGTGGGATGGGATGCTAATTTAGACGCATTATATCCCTAATGCATTTAAAAAAAGACGTGGACTTAACACAAGGTAAGCTTTGAGCAAGATTTCTCAAAAGTGTTTCTAAGTTTTCTTTTGTTGTCACTTTTAAGATCATTAGCTCATGGCGCATGACCCCGGCGGATGCTAGGAGTTTTTATAATTTATGAAGTATATCTGAAAATATCGTGGCGATTGCATACATACATACATACATACATACATACATACATACATACATACATACATACAAACATACGTACATACATACATACATACATACATACATACATACATACATACATACATACATACATACATACATACATACATGCATACATACATACATACATACATACATACATACATACATACATACATACATACCTTATGTATTTAAGTTATGTAAGTATAATAATTTTTTGTATATTCAATAAAAACAATTTACATAAATCTTCAATTGGAATAATTATTTTTTAGTCGATATTTAAAATTACAATAATTTAATCGAATTCATTAAAGACGCATTTGAAATATGCCACCAGTTCTAATTAAACGAATTAATTACAATAATACTGTTTTAATTGAAATTTTTGCCACGTTTTTTCCAATTAATTTGATTTTAATTTGATGATTAGAGCAAAATCAAAACTTTTTTAATTAATATGAGCAATTTCATAATTGAAATTCATTTTTAATTTTTTCTGTGTAGAAACAGAAAAAAATGCTAATTCAGATGATAGAGATTTTTTAATTTTTTCCCAAAGATTTTTATTTGGAACCACAGTATGCCAACGATATCAAAACATTTTCTATCCCGTGAATACGAGGTACAAGCATTTGTTTATTTATTATCGCTGTTGTTGTTGCTATTGCTGTTCGTACTACATATTGTTAATTTTCAGATGCGAATATTATGTTATTTTCCTGCTGTGATATTTCTAATTTCTCTCAAGTATTTACACGATAACGAGTAAGACTACTTAAATGCCAGAGACACTATCGTCGCACCACTCCACACTTGCACGAGTCATCCATCAATTTATTTATTTTGTATATTTTATTTATTCATTGTGAAAAAATAATTGATTTTCTAGTTCACTGTACATTTTTTATAAAATTAACACATTTACATAAATACATTAAACACGAAACTTACCCGGTTCGTAAATACGTAAACGTCTGAAATTATAAAATTTCGTAATCCTGTGTCCTTATTAAAGGACTTCAAAATTTGAAAAGGTATTTTGTTATTTTAATTTTCTTCACCCAGGATCAAAACATTAAAAAATGTCTTTTGATTGTTTTTTCAATCTATGTGTATAAATATACTAAACAGAAGCAAATAAAACAATTCTTTGAAATACAGAATACCGAAGAGCGTTTCTTAACTATTTTGAATTTTATTTGCCCCTTATAATGCACTATTATTTATAAAAAATTTAACAAACATTATTTTTCCACGATAGGCTCAAAATTTGAGATATATTTCAAAAAGAGGTTAAAAATAATAACATATATAGAACACCCTAATGTATATGGTATATACCTACATACATATATATGTACATACATAGATAAATATGAATATGTGAACTAAAATAACAACAGGATGTGACACGTTTTAAAATTAGAGCATTTTTTTAAAAGCATATTTTTCAATCGCTGTTGTTTACATATTTTTTTAGGAATTTTGTAAAAATGTTGACCCTCAGTAATGCTCAAAAGTTAAAACTATTTGCCTTTGTTTACATACCCAAAAAGTCATAAATCATAAAAATATTAATCGTCAACAAGACCGACATCAAAAAGTAACACTAGTTTTAAGACTAGAAAGGAAAACTAAACCACTAGTTCAAGGAAACAGCTAAACATTGAAGGAAGACAGGCTAGCAATATGTATGTATGTACACACATATGTATGTGCGAGTGTTGATCGGTATGTACTTGTTCATTTTATTTTTACTGACTAGAGGTCTTCTATCCAATTGAGTCTCCGAATTATATGCGAAATATTGTGTTTGTGTTTTCACAAACATTAAACGCGGTATGATGCACGAGTGCAACTACTTTGCATACGTCTTTTTAAACCAAAAACTACAACAACATGTGTTTGTGTGTGTGCTCTCACCGTCTGACAAAGAGCGAAGGATATTACAAAGGGAATTGTAAAAAATATATATGAAATATATATATATTTTTTAAAGTTTGAATAATATTTCGGTTTTCCTTTATATTTTTTTACATCTGCATGCAGAGTATAATTTATGATTATGCACGAACTGCACCAGCAACAACAATAAAAACAGCGACATTTGTAGAAAAATAAGAAAACAACTTGAAATGCATCAAATAAACACCACACTTTATACAGTTAATGGAAGATCTCAACAGGACAATTGCGTGATACATCCGTATACTGCACGACCACACATAGCGATAATGTACAGGATACTAAAGCTTTATGAATATGTTTTATTTCTGTTTTGTTTTTTTTTCATGACACAGTTTAAGAGTATGACAGGAAGTTAATCCATGAACCATAAAAACAAGTAACTGTAATAATTAGAATACACATTTTTCTCTAATCCGGAGTTCGTTTTTTTACCATGCACCAGAATAGTGAGTAGGATGTTTGTAAATCTCAAAAAAAAAATTATTATCAATTTCTACATAAAATGATACAGAATGATAAATAAAAAAATCGGTGGAACAAATAACAAATAATTAGTTTATTTATTTTTTGTAATTATTAAAAATCTATAAACTTA
>NC_060952.1:45452541-45497827 GCF_022045245.1 Lucilia cuprina | reverse complement strand
AAGAAGGAATTTATTAGAAATTCTAATTTTTAGGGAGTAAAAAGGGTAAAAATGGGTAAATTCGGTAACCTAATATCTCCTAACCTAAAATAGATATTACAAAACAGTTACACATTCAAACAAGTAAGAGTGTTATATTCGCCGAATCTTATATACCCACCTTCAAACCTCGTTTGACTTATATACCCACCTTCAAACCTCGTTTGACTCAAATGAAACTTACTAATGTCGAATTTCATCTATGTACTCGTATTTTTAGGGCATCGTTAAAGTAATTTTCTGAAGGGAACCTTATATAGGGGGTTAGGGTCAATTATGGTTAGACAGAATTTGGTTCGTATTAAATTTATATGTGTCGAATTTTATCGCTACACTCATATTTTTTTTACCTTATATGGGGGGTAGGGTCAATCATGCACCGATCCTCATAAATTTTTTTAGATAGATTTTGACTCGTATGATACTTACTTATGTCGAATTTCATCTATATCACACATCGGCAGAACGTAAAATTTTCTTTCCACACTTACACTACTTCACTTTGTGTTTTTGCATTCCATGCACTGAAAGAAAAGTTTGTAACATTTTTTAGTGTCTTTGGTGTAGTGACTTCACTACTTTACAGTGTACTGTATAATAAATAAAAAAAAACAATACAATTTCAGCATTTTTTATGAATAGAATTGGAAAAATTTGAACAAGACCCAATATTTTGGACATTGATCTCGGAAATGCATTTATTTCAAATTTTAGATACAAAATGAATTTTAATATATACTCCATGTAAATTAAAGTAAAGAAATAATGGAAGATTTTAAAAAAAATGAAACAAATAATGGATTGTTATGTGTATAAAAATATCCTCATATACAGTGCTATAAATGTCATTAAATTGAAAATATTGACAGAATAATGTTGTAAATAGGCTTATATATCAAGAATTAACATTGTAACGGGTATTGCATTTGTTTAGGAGTTTATGTCATTGATTCACCTTTATTAAAATTCCCATTATATTTTACAATTACTCAGAAGAAATTCTTCAAATATATTAAGTAAATATTAAATATCAAATATTCTCTTATGCAAAAATAACTTTTGGCAAACAGGAACTTATCTTTATATTTAACAACAGAGATTTCTCTATGTGTAACTCCATCAAAAACTTCCAAGCTCTCATTCTCTTAGTTTGGAAGTTACGTACGTGTGTGGGAAAATAAACCAGAGAGCTCAATTGAGAGCTCGCTCTGCTTGTATGATCTATATACATACTAGTATTTTTAAGCCTCTCATATGTAACATATTGTTAATCTGGATAACTGTTGTAGTTAGAATTTTCTAGAGGGTAAAACAAAAAATATTGTGTATTCCAACGGCATTAGAATAGAAATTATTTTTTAAGAATAAAAGTATATATTAAATTTTAGCATGTAAGAAATTAATAGATCATTAATATATTATTTTAGAATTTAAATAAAATATATTGTCATAAAATGAAATTATAAACAACCTTTAAAATATGCAAAATTTAATAACTAAATAAATATTTTTGATTATGTATTTAATTTCGATTGGGGTACCGAAGCACATCAGGTATTAGGTAGTATTTTTATATTTAAGCAAAAATAAGTTATTTGTTACAGGTTGACTATTAACAGTATAATAAAATCGATCATAGTTAATACAATTAAGCTTTATTTGGTATTTGCAATCAAAATTTTGATAATAATGATAGCTTAAGCATAATTCGTCACTTCCAACTGAATAAAATAAAAAATTGTTTTTTATTTCTTGACATATATGTGTAACAAATTCTGTTTTAAAATAAAATGAACGTTAAATAATGGACTAATATCTTTATGAATAGGGGGTAAAATTTTACTTCATTACAAATGAAATAATTTATAATTTAAAGCAAAATCCCAAATATATAGATTTTTCTGTCCTTGTTTTATAAATGGACTATCTTTCTTTTTATCATTTCGTATTGATTTTTGATTGTATGTCTTTGCTCTACATTACATTAAATACCACTAAAACAATGGCAAACAAGTCATCAACAACAACAACAAAAATGGTTGAAGAACAACAAAAGTAGTATTAAGTAGAGGATACTAGAACAACCTAAACATGTATGTATGCGGACATATCGAATGAATTGATATGGTGTGGAGTAAATAAAATTTGTATGTATATATCTATGTATGTATTTTTGTATGCATTCAACTGAATGTATCCCGCTATGTTATGTGAATTTTTATGTTCTATTTATGTAGTGTAAACGATGCCATAATCATAAAAATATCAAAACAAATCGTTAAAATTCGATCAGCTTTTGATGTCTCATGTTCTCTGTTCTGTTCTGTTCTGCGTTGTGTTTTGTTTTCATTCTTATTTGTATCTATGATTTTTACGCATCTACATATGATGTTATGTAATGTACATAAGTATGTATATACCTATGTAAGTAAGTATTTGCTTCCTCTCACACTTAACAATGTCAGATACAAATATTCAGCAGATACAACACACGTATTGTGTATTTTACAAGAAGCAAACGAAAATATTTTATTTTATTGGTTGTATGTAGCCACTGTCTTATTTTAAATGAAATAAAATTAAATAATAATGTTTTGTATGAATTTTGAAAGTGGTGTTATTTTTTTTTTTTTTTTTTTCATTTTTGTGCTCTTCGTCTGAAGGATGTTTAGTGTACATTTTCATTTATTTGTATATACAATTTTAAACCCCCAAATTATTTTTAAGATGTTTTACGGATGTGTCGATGGATATGGGAGTGTAAATTCATGTATGTTTTGTTGACTATCGCATATGTTGTTTTCTCTGCTGATACGAGTGTGAATGAATGGATAGGGAGTACAAAATTAAGAAAAAACATCATGTTGATATTAATATAAACATAAATTAAATGACTTAATTATGTTTGGCATGTAATCGAAACTAAATTTTAAAGTTCACGCAGACATATATATTCCACTTCATAAGAAGTAGGAAAGTACGAGCATGGCCGACCCTACACAATGAGTATATTTTTAAAATTTGTATTTTTCATAATGAAATTTTTAGGTTGAATTTTTTCTTAATTCCAAAGTATTTAAGCCATTTATTGATAAAAAACAAATTTTCTAAATGAGGCTTTATATAGGAGTATAGGTCAAACATGGGTGATCCACATTAAATTTGGGAAAAGGATATAATTTTAAATAACAGTTATTTTTGTTGAGTTTTATGGTTACAAGTCAATTTAAGACGTTTAAGACATTTTTGAAGGGGGTTTGTATGGGGGTTATTGTCAAATAAGGGCCAACAGTGTCATTTATACTTATATAAAACTTAGTAGTGCCAATTTTTAGACAGATAATAGTATATTTGACGTAATTATGGCAAAAAAAAAAACGCCCACCGATTTCAATCATTTTCAATAGGCTTCGTCTCTGTGCCTTGGTCCAAATTACATCAAATTATCTTGAAAATTGCGGCCTGTACCTTGCGCACAAGGTTTACATGGACAGCCAGCCAGCTGGATAGACGGACGGACATGTCTTAATCGACTCAAAAAATGATTCTGAATTAATCAGCATACTTTAAGGTGGGTATAAGACCAATATTTTTATGTGCTACAAACATCAGCATAAACGTACATATAATACCCTCCACACTATAGTGGTGTAGGTTATAATTATTTGTAAGGCTAAAGATACATAAACAAATATAAATACATTTTCATGTTTGCACTTAATCTACTTTTGTTATCTATTCTTAATTTAAATTCATTATATCTTTGTTTAATTTATTTAGGGTCTTATTTATAAACTTTTATTAAAGATTTATAAAACAAATTTTCATACAAAAATTTTTTAACAAACCTTTGATAAATATTTATGAATAAGGCAGTAACTCTTTAATTTTTATTTTCACAAAATATTTAATATTTTTTTGGGGAAAAATGTATCAAAAAGGGGAAAATGGGAAATTTTTATAAAATTTGAAAATGGTTTATTTACTCACACAAAATAAGCTATTGGTATATTATTTTGGAATTCGGGTACTTAGGAAACTATAGGATCGAATTCATGTAAATTTGTTTTTACTTTTTAAAAGCACAATTTTACCGAAACAAATTAATGTATATTTGAGTCGTATAAGTTATATCTGTGATGTATAGATTTAAATACGGAATATTTTGTAAACTTAATTTTCGTCCGGTAGGTTAGTGGTTAGTTTTCTAGACTGAGGTGGAGGTGGTGGGTTCGATTCCCACCTGAGGCACTGGTTAAGGAGCGCACAACAAGCACGATAGAGGCTTAGGTGTATTTCTTCGGATTTGATGTATATATGTATATCCACCTTTCGAACTAACTAACTAATTTTCGAAAAAGTGTATTCCTAGACGTAATGGGGAAAAATGGCACTCTTCTTTATTGGAACTTTCCACAGACGTAGAATTTATTCCACCATTTCATCATTCCAATTGCATTTTTCAAATGATACTTTTTAAATATAGAAACTAGAAACTAAATATACATTGTGCTTAATGTGTTTTATATATACTTTGATTATATAGCGAAGCATCCAGGGTTTTCTAGTTAATTTTATATATAAAAATAGTTTTCATCAGACGTTGATCAGAATAGACAGGCCATTATCTTATACTTGATCAGACTTTTGTTCGAACTGTGGGACATTTTATCAGACATTTATTCGACATCTATCAGACTTTCTTATATTTAATCATTGGTACGAATTGTCGAAAGAATGTCAGACATGTATGTCCGACTTTCAAGAAATTATTAGTTTTAAAATAATTTTTATAACAAAAAATTCAATTTCTATAAAAAAATTAACGAAAGACAACAAAAATTGATCGATATCATGTATAAAACTTATTGGAAAACTTAGTTTTTTATAATACTTTAAAAATATTATGCAATTTAAGTGATGAGCTTTAAAGGAATTTCTTTGTATAAAACTTGATGTTGACAATATATAAGATTTCTAGCTTTTCATTTCTTTTGTTGAATGAATGCTGTTTTCTGTTCTTTCTTGGATTTTGTATTGTTGTTGATTCATCATTCGATTTATTGAAAATCTTTACATATTTGTTTACTTTAGCTTTTATATAGAATTATATAAAAGTCCGAACGTTTTATATAATTTTATATGTATTATAAATAAGAAGGTAATTTAAGAAACCCGGTTATTCGATATAAAAAACCGGCTTGTCGAATACTTCAAAAATACCGGTTTTTGAATACAAATGACTATTCGTTGACGAATTTACCAAAAATATTGTTTTGAAGACCATTTATTACCCTGGTTTGCGATGAAATTTTCCATCTATATAAATATTATTGAATTGAAGATATTTTATATATTCAGATTCTATATCTTATTTTTATACCCTACACCACTTAAGTATGGAGGGTATATTATGTTTGTGTTGGTGTTCGTAACATGTAAACATATTCGTCCTATACCCACTAATATATCAATCAACTTAGAATCGTTTTCTGAGTCGATTAAGCTATGTCCGTCCGTACGTCCATCATGTAAATGGTTCGTGTAAAACTTGTGCGCAAGGTACAGGTCAAAATTTTCAAGATTATAGAACTTTTAACGACATTATCAATTTTTGTAATAAACAGGCCACATTTGACCCTAGCCCCCATACAAACTCCTCTTAAAAAATCTGACTTGAAGGTCAAAATTCACTTATAAACTTTAACATAAAACTTTTAAGTTCTGCATAAATAACTTTGAAGTAGACGTAAATTCCTCAACCAACATTTATAAGGATAAGCCCATATTTTCCTTACTCCTCTATGAGCTCTTTTGTAAAAAGTCCATTTTTATGTCAAAAATAAGTTAAAATATTCCGGTTTAAAGTTAAAAAAATAAATCAAATTATTTTTTTTTAAATAAATTCCTATTTTTAACATGGTGTAGGGTATCATATTGTCGGCTATGCCCGGCTATACATTCATACTTGTTTATATATTACATTGATCTTGTTTCTATTATATTTAATATATTACATTTCATATCTTACATTTAAAGAATGTAATTTTTGAAAACATATCGATTTAAGAGTACTTAATCTATCACAATCATTATCATTATTATCAAAAAAGTTTTTACTCCTATTGATATTAATAATTTTAATTGTCACGTCGAGTTTTAAAGATATCTAATGTTTGGTTTGTTCCTTGAAAACATTGATTGAAATTAAGAATTCATTAAAAGTTTAAGAAGACTAAAAAATTTAAGATTTTTCTTCTCGAATTAGGAAAATAAAAGCTGAAAATTAGATTCTTCTTTTAAAATTTGAAATAATAATTACACTGCGATACAAAAGTGAAGAAAAATAAAATGCAGGGATTCTCATATACGAAATTAATTTTGTAATAGTTTACAGAGTACATACATAAATATTTTTAAATTTTCCTAGATCATAGATTCGTTAACTCACTTTTTAAGGAAAAGAAGAAAACATCTAAAATCGAATATTTAAGTTAATATAAAACTGACATACGCTTAATTTCAACACAATACTTTGAGTTATGGAATTTACAATAATTTGCTGAAAAAGGGTCATTAATGGATTCGGTAAAACATTTAGGCTAAATCGTAAAACTAAAACGTACCAAAGATTGAATCAACCTGGCCTTTAAATGTTAAAATGTATGTTTCTACGTTCAATATTATAGATATACCACCTGATATTAATAAATAATAAGAAGCATACAGAAAGTACAATTTGAAGAACGAAAAAGTACCAAAGAGTATTCTTTTATAGATTTTCATTTAAACATGCTAAATTTTATGTTTCTAGTACCAAAAAGTTTCCTCTATATTTTATTATTATGATTACACAAAGTAATTCAACTACAATTACTTGTAATGTATAATTAGACATTTTATAATTATAAATTAGGAATAAACAATTACTTATAATTGTAATTCAAGTTTTCCCAATTATAATTACTTGTAATTGCAATTAAATTTTTGGCAATTACAATTACTTGTTTTGCCAATTTAATTATTGTAATTGCAATTAAAGTTTTGTCAATTACAATTATTTCTAATTCAGGTACAAATAACATGTAATTAATAATTGGACATAGCTCTCATACAAGGTTTACTGCAGAAAAATACCTAAATACACTTAAATCAATGCCAAATAATGACATCCATACAAGATTAGACACAAATATTAATTTCGAAATTTTAACATTGTCATTCTTATTATCAATCTAAAGCACATCAAAATAATTTCTTGAACAACCTACAAAAAAGTGTAATAAAAATGTTTTTTTTTTTCTACAAATCAAACAGAGGATATAAACAAAATTAAATGAAATTCCATGCCAAAACATTTTGTATACACTCACTCACTCAATCACATCACTTATTAGGTCTAATTAAAAAAACACTTTAAAATGTCAGCCGAATAAAAGGCAGCAAAAAATTAAAACAAATTTATGAAATCCATTAAAATATTTTTATTCCATTATTTTTCTTATTTCTTTATTTTTTTGTCTGCTTTCAAACAATCAGATGTTCTACATAAATTATGTCTTTCGAAACAATGTGTGGCAGATTTTAACAATTGTGGTAGAAAAAGAATTTCAATTAAATTGAAATAAAGACGTCTTGAACATGAATTAGAATTATTTCGCTTCATTGTATTAAAATTTACAATATTTTAAAAATAAATATATTTTTAAATAAAAACATACTAAACTACATGTAGTACAATAAAAAAGTTTTGAATATAAATATTCATCGTATTATAAATTAGCAGGAAGTTCATAATGAGTCGCAGTATTTCAATACTTCATTGATACATACAACAACGACAAACACTAATACATGTACATGAAGTTGTTTCAGGGAGGAGGAAATAAAGTTTTATTTATTTTTTTCCTTTATATTTTTTGAAGATATGTACAAACATACGTATGTAGTTGTGTTCAAGTATGTTTGTATAAAATACGAGTAGTACTTCCTTTAAGCAACATACTTAAAAGGCAATATTCATAAACTAACTTTCATATACTTGCTACTGGTTCACAATCCTTGTTTCTGTATTATTTTTTGTCGTATGTATCACTACGTATTTCTTGACTACTCTCGTAGTAGTTGTAGCCAAAAAAAATATGAAAAAACAACCCAAAAACTGTTAGAAACGTAATAATAAATAGCTTTTACTTGTCGTTGCGATGTTACCCTCATTTCATGACGCTGTGATAGATATAGAAGAAAAATATACATACAAATATGCACTTTAAGAAATTTGTATTCAAACATTCGAATAATAACCGTGAACAAATTTCGCAGAATTTTCCAAACGTTATTAATATTTTTAATGTTACCTATGAAAATTAAAAAAAAAAAAAATTAAGTTTCCCAGATATAAGGATTTGGTATGGGAGGTGCCGGGTAAGACAATAATGGACCCATCCTTTTAAAATTTAAGAAACTGATTTTAGTTGCTATAAAACTTTGTATGTCGAATATTATTGTTATATATATGCTTCCTAAGGTAGATATGAGCATTAAAGTCGTTTTCTGAAAGGTACCTTATTGGTGGGATAGGGTCAATTATAGACCAATCCTCACAAAATTCTACAAAGAGATTTATGTTCCCCTAAAACATATTTGTGCCGAATTTCACTACTATTGATGCTTCTCTTAGCCAGTTATGGGCGATAAAGTAATTTTCTGAAGGGGACTTTATATGGGGGGTAGGGTCCTTATAGAATTCTACGGAGAGATTAATGTCCTCATAAAACATGTTTGTACCGAATTACACCGCTATTGATGCTTATGTTAGTCTGTTATGGGCGATAAAGTCATTTTCTGAAGGGGACTTTGTATGGGGGGTAGGGTCAATTATGGTCGATTACGCTTCTCCTTGACTATTGATGCTTTTGTTAGTCAGTTATGGGCGATAAAGTCATTTTCTGAATCATATTACAGAAAAATTAAAAAAAACAGTTGAAGAACGAAAAAGTACCAGACAGTGCCTTTTTATATATTTTCATTAAATCAGGATGACGCATGTTTAATTTTCAACCAGAAACCAAAAAAATCGCATAAAGATTTTTATACAGTCAGGAAGCTACATGTCCAATTTAATGTTTTTAGGTTCAATATTATAGAAAATTCGAAAAGTATTAGTAAAAGAACAAAAAAGTACCAGAGTATGCTTTTTCAATTTTCGTTCAATTGGGATACTGCGTTTTTAATTTTATGTTTATATATTCAATATTTTAGAAAGCTCTAAAAGTACCAGTACCAGTGAAGTACGAAAAAGTACCAAAGGACCTATTTTATTTAATTTCATGTTCCTATGTTCAATATTATAGAAAATTCAAAAAGTACCTTTTGAAGAACGAAAAAGTACCAAAAAGTGCCCTTTTATAGGTTCTCGCTTAATCCAGGCTCTAAACGCTTAATTTCATGTTTCTAGGTTCAATATTATAGAAAATTCAAAATGTACCTTTTAAAGAACGGAAAAGTACCAAAAAGTCCCCTTTTATAGGTCCTCACTTAATCCGGGCTCTACATGCTTAATTTCACGTTTCTAGTTTCAATATTATACAAAAATCCAAAAAGTACCTTTTGAAGAACGAAAAAGTACCAAAAGTCCCCTTTTATAGGTTCTCACTTAATCCATCCTCTACATACTTAATTTCATGTTTCTAGGTTCAATATTATAGGAAATTCAAAAAGTACCTTTTGAAGAACGAAAAAGTACCAAAAAGTCCTCTTTTATAGATTCTCATTTACTCCGGGCTCTACATACTTAATTTCATGTTTCTAGGTTCAATATTATATGAAATTCAAAAAGTACCTTTTGAAGAACAAAAAAGTACCAAAAAGTCCCCTTTTATAGATTCTCACTTACTCCGGGCTCTACATGCTTAATTTCATGCTTCTAGGTTTAATTTTAAAGAAAACTCAAGAAAATACCTGTGTAGAACGAAAAAGTACCGAAAAGTCTCTTTATTATTAATTTCATGTTTCGATTTCAATATCAAAGAAAACTCAAAAACTACCAGATGGAGAATGAAAAAGTACCAAAAAATATCACTTGGTACCGGGTTTCCAAATAACACCTCACTAGCATATTTAGTGTTTCTAAATCTAAAAATTTTATCTAAATTGGATCATTGTGTTTGAATAAAATCAAATTTCCAGTGTTTACCCCTTTTGATACTTTTTTTCTACCCATTAACGAAATAAAAATTCTATTCCAAAATGTTGCAACATCGTAGTGGGAGCCCGTTATTACGTATTTATATGGATATAAGTTAATAAACCAAAATCAATGTTTTATGAAAAAAGTACCAAAAATAGGTACAATTTTCACCCCTTAAACATCCGAATAACCTAAAATTACTAAATCTATATTTTTATTTTTTCGTCAAGTTATGAAGGAGTCAAAAATATTGTTTGAATGTTCACTGGTTTAAAAGATACATGGGGTGCAAAAAAAGTACCAAAATACAGTTTTTACCCGTTTATTCCCTAAAGGGGCCGAAATTGAAAAAAGTACCAGACACATGTCCGCTTATTTTTTAAATGAACGATGATAAGATTTAAACTATTTTTGTATCTTTTCTAGTTTAGGAGATATGAGGTTACCGATTTTACCCGTTTTTACCCTTTTCTACCCCCTAAACATTCGAATTTCCAAAAATCCCGTCTTAGTGGATCTATTTGGTGGGAGACCAGCTCTTTAGCTTTAACCGTTTAGGCTGTGCGATGGTGAATTAGCCAATCAGTCAGTCAGTCAGTCAGTAACGTTAAAATTTTATATATATAGATTAAGTAGTTTTTGAAGGGGACTTTATGTGGGTGGTAGGGTCAATTATGGACCGATCCTTATAAAATTCTAAGAGGAGTTTTATGTTCTCGTAAAACATGTTTGTGCCGAATTTCACTGCTATTGATGCTTCTCTTAGCCATTTATGGGCGATAAAGTAATTTTCTGAGGGGGACTTTATATGGGGGTTACTCCGGGCTCTACATGCTTAATTTCATGCTTCTAGGTTTAATTTTAAAGAAAACTCAAGAAAATACCTGTGAGAACGAAAAAGTACCGAAAAGTCTCTTTATTATTAATTTCATGTTTCGATTTCAATATCAAAGAAAACTCAAAAAACTACCAGATGGAGAATGAAAAAGTACCAAAAAATATCACTTGGTACCGGGGTTTCCAAATAACACCTCACTAGCATATTTAGTGTTTCTAAATCTAAAAATTTATCTAAATTGGATCATTGTGTTGAATAAAATCAAATTTCCAGTGTTTTACCCCTTTTGATACTTTTTTTCTACCCATTAACGAAATAAAAATTCTATTCCAAAATGTGCACATCGTAGTTGGAGCCCGTTATTACGTATTTATATGATATAAGTTAATAAACCAAAATCAATGTTTTATGAAAAAAGTACCAAAAATAGGTACAATTTTCACCCCTTAAACATCCGAATAACCTAAAATACTAAATCTATATTTTATTTTTTCGTCAAGTTATGAAGGAGTCAAAAATATTGTTTGAATGTTCACTGGTTTAAAAGATACATGGGGTGCAAAAAAAGTACCAAAATACAGTTTTTACCCGTTATTCCCTAAAGGGGCCGAAATTGAAAAAAGTACCAACACATGTCCGCTTATTTTTTAAATGAACGATGATAAGATTTAAACTATTTTTGTATCTTTTCTAGTTTAGGAGATATGAGGTTACCGATTTTACCCGTTTTTAACCCTTTTCTACCCCCTAAACATTCGAATTTCCAAAAATCCCGTCTTAGTGGATCTATTTGGTGGGAGACCAGCTCTTTAGCTTTAACCGTTTAGGCTGTGCGATGGTGAATTAGCCAATCAGTCAGTCAGTCAGTCAGTAACGTTAAAATTTTATATATATAGATTAAGTAGTTTTTGAAGGGGACTTTATGTGGGTGGTAGGGTCAATTATGGACCGATCCTTATAAAATTCTAAGAGGAGTTTTATGTTCTCGTAAAACATGTTTGTGCCGAATTTCACTGCTATTGATGCTTCTCTTAGCCATTTATGGGCGATAAAGTAATTTTCTGAGGGGGACTTTATATGGGGGGTAGGGTCAATTATGGACCGATCCTTATAGCATTCTACGGAGAGATTTATGTCCTCATAGTCAGTTATGGGCAATAAAGTAATTTTTTAAGGGGACTTTGTATGGGGGTAGGGTCAATTATGGACCAATCCTTATAAAATTCTACGAGGAGTTTTATGTTCTCGTAAAACATGTTTGTGCCGAATTTCACTGCTATTGATGCTTTTCTTAGCCAGTTATGGGCGATAAAGTCATTCTCTGAAGGGGACTTTATATGGGGGGTAGGGTCAATTATGAACCGATCCTTATAAAATTCTACGAAGGATTTATGTCACCATAAAACATGTTTGTGCCAAATTACACCGCTATTGATGCTTCTCTTAGTCAGTTGTGAGCGATAATGTCACTTTCTGAAGGGGACTTTGTATGGGGGGTAGGGTCAATTAGAGACTGATCCTTATAAAATTCTACGAAAAGATTTATGACCCCATAAAACATGTTTGTGCCGAATTACACCGCTATTGATGCTTTTGTTAGTCAGTTATGGGCGATAATGTCATTTTCTAAAGGGGACCTTATATGGGAGCTAGGCGAAATCGTGGACCGATATTGCCCATTTTCAATACCAAACAAAATGCATCAACTATAAGTAACTGTGCAAAATTTCAGCTCGCTAGCTACTTTGGACTCTATCGTGTTTTCAACAGACAGACAGACGGACGGACATGGCTAGATCGTCTTAAAATCTAATAAGGACCCAGAATATATATACTTATATGGGTCTTAGACGAATATTTCAATGTGTTACAAACGGAATGATAAAAACAATATACCACCATCTTTTTTGATGGTGGGTATAAAAAGTTTCTCTACGAAAGTTTCCTAGTGTGGACCGGCACTATGTTTGGATGCCGTTGGCTTCTTTGAGTTATGTATTTTGTTTTCTTTTTGTGAATTCTGTTCGTATATTTGGATGTAGGTTGGTTTTATTGCGTTGCTTATTTTGTTTTTGTTTTTCTGTGGTTTCGTTATGTATGTTTAGTTGTCTGTGGGCTTTATAGCTTTGTGTATTTTGTTTTTTATTTCGTTTAGCGTTGTTGTTCTTCATTTTGTTTTGCTTTTGCTGTAATAATAATGTAGTCGGGAAAAATGTTTAAATTTATAAAACTAATATGTTTAAAATACACTATGGTGAAGGGTATATAAGATTCGGCACAGCCGAAAATAGCACTCTTACTTGTTTTCCTGTATTCTTTTCCGGCAAACTTAAATGATTTTATTTCCAACACTATAGTGAGGATTGTAATAATAATAGATCGTAATGATTAATTACAAATTCCGGGATTTGGATTTTAAAAATTGGAATTCCGAAATTTTTTTAATTTAATTATAATTAAAAAAACTTTCAGAATTAGTGTACCTTAACCAGTACACTAAGATTTGTGTAAAGTTTGAAATGCAAAATCTTCTAATATCTTCTAATGTGTACACTTTTTGTTCTATGACCAACATTTTTATGAGTTAAAAACGAAATAGATATATCAATTTTTGATTTTTATACCCTTTACCTTTGTGATAAGGGTATGCAGTCGAAGTGCTTTACGTGAGTACCTGGCGTGTTGCCCAATCTCACGGTTGTAGGGAAGAAGGGGGACCCACTTTTTTTTGAGGCGGCCTCAAATTAAAACCACAATACATATTCTTAATTTTTTTCTTGGTTCGGATACTTAGATATGTTGGCTTTAGTTATATTTTTTTTTTAATTTTTCTTAAGTCATCCTCATGTACATGAGGGGCCGTGAAAAGGGTATATATGAGTTTGTCATACCGTTTGTTATTTCTATAATATAATTATCGGACCCTATAAAGTATATATATTTTGGTTCCTTATAGATAGCGAAGTCGATTAAGCCATGTCCGTCTGTCTGTCTGTTGAAATCTGTTTTAAGAGGACTCCAGATATCGGCGAGATCCGAATCTTTAATGATTCTGATCAGCAACATCGGTCCATAAATAAAGGAGATATGAGCAAAAATCATTGCCTTGTGTATTTTGTCTTTTATTCCGTTTAGCGTTGTTGTCGTTCCTTTTGTGTTATAATAATAATAATATTTTCTAAAACAAAAAGCAGAAATATAAACTTCATAATTAACATTTTTGAATACAGATTTTTAGCAACATCGTACACAGGAGCCTAATAGTCTAACTCTGTTTTATTAATCAAAATATTTGTTAGGTTTGTGTTTTTTGAAAGCGAAATTTCTAAAAAAAATCTTTAAGTGTATTTGTAAATAAAAAGTATTCGTACATACATATTTATATATATGTATATATAAGTAGTGTGGTCTATAGACTTTATATTGGTTCCATTAAACTTTTTACTTCTTTTCATTGTATATTTTTACTATTTTTCATACGAGCCAAACTCTATTGAAAAATTTAAATTCCACAAACAAACAAAAAACGAAATGTTTTTCAAGTATGAATCGCACAAAAACCCATCCTCGTACAAAGAAGCCAAACACAAATCTGTCGCATCATGTAAAAAAATCAAAGCGCGACAAATGAGCGCCTTATTGTCGTTTTTATATTGAAATAAAATGGTGGGGTAAAAATATATAATTTGGATGCGTTCCAATTGATTATACTCATGAATATGAGTGGAAAAAATAATTGTTAGATGAAACTTTTCCAACTTTATCGTAGACAGACATACAAGTTGACGAGCGTGGCAACCGATCTTAACAAAACAAGAGGAATAAAAAAAATTAAAACGAAAAAATAATGTATGCGAATTTTTATTTCACCAAACATGTAGTAAATTTTGTTCTATGGAGTAATGAAATTCAACATTAAATTTAAACTTAAACTGACATTATTACAATGTGAATCCGTATGGGTCAACACACAAAACTATGGTCGTCGCATAGACCAGGAAGCTACAAAATAAATGCGATACTTCGATATTGTTATATATTTATGCATATTCTTTAGTTTCCTTAAATTATTATATTAGTAATGTGCATTGAAATCAATAATTCAGTATCAATGATAAAAACAAAACATATTGTTATGTTGAAAGGGAAACAATAATTTAAAAATAACAAGTAAGAGTGCTATATTCGGCTGTGCCGAATCTTATATACCCTTCACCATAGTGTATTTTAAACATAATTGATCTTACAGTCTAGTTAATAAAAACATCTGGAAAGGATCATTATAACCAACGAAGATAAAAATGCGAATAAAAAATCTTACTAATAAAAGCAAAGGTTATAATATAACAACTTTATCCCAGATCGTCAGATTAATTGTAGAAATAGGATTTATACTTTGTTGAGCTATTAAACATTAGTTAATCAATTAGTTAGGTAGTTAGTTAGTTAGTTATATAGTTAGTTATTTAGTTAATTAGTTAGTTTGTTAGTTAGTTAATTAAAGCCAAGTTGCGTAACTATACCCTACACCACTTTAGTGGGAAATAACTTAAAGGTCAAAATTCGCAAACACTAATAACACTTTTAAATTCTACATAAATAATATTGAAATAGACTTAACCCCTACCAACATTTATAAGGATAGGGCCATAATGTCCTACTCCCCTTTGAGCCCTCTTGTAAAAAATATCTTTTTTTGCCAAAAAAAGTAAAAATATTCAGAAATAAGGTTAAAAAAAATCAAATGCTTTATTTTTTAAGTAATGACCATTTTTAACATACATACTGACTAGTTTGAATTATGAAAAGTTTAGGTCTTCAATTGCTTCCTAAAGTGGCAGACATAAAAATCTCATAAACACACAGAATATCCAGCAAAAACTTTGCAATGACTATTTGCTTGTCGTCTGCATTACTTTAAAGTACTCGTGAAATGACTTCCTTTTAATCCAATATAGAAGTATTACTTTTCGGCTTTGTCATTTTTTTTTGCACATTTTATTTACTTGCGTGTTAAGAATTGTATTTTATAAATAAAACAAGTAAGAGTGCTATATTCGGCTGTGCCGAATCTATATATACCCTTCACCATAGTGTATTTTAAACATAATTGATCTTACAGTCTAGTTAATAAAAACATTAAAAAAAATTTGAGTCGATTTAAGCCGAATGTCTCGGCGGCGGCTGACGCAACTAAATATTGTTCGGCGGCTAAGCTCATTGCTGGTAAACATTGAAGAGACGTAGATTTTGTTTTTGTTTATCGTAAAAAAATTGTTTTAAAAAGCACTTGGAAAAAATTTGTGCTAGTTTTAAATTTCAAACTTACATTATTCGCATAAAAATTATTGTACAATAACTCACAATCTACTCTCATATAATTGAAAACGTTTTAAATACTTTTTTCTATTCATTAAAAAATATATTTGCAAAACAAAAGGGAAATTATTTTATTTTAACAAAAAATGCAAATCATATTTTTTTTGCTGTGTATTTTTTGTATGTTTGGATTCCAAACATACAAAAAAATACACAGCTGAATAAAACCAAATACATCTACACACACACGTGTACATCTTTTTCTATGTACAGTGTTTTTAGTGTTTTTGTTGCTTTTTTAACAATTTTTTGATGAAATTTTCAGAGGTTGTCTCGGATTTTTGCTCATATCTCCGTTATTTACCGATTTTGCTGATTTTAAATAGCGATCTTCTCGAAAGCATTTCTAATAGAATTATTGAAGATTCAGACATCGCCGATATCTGGGGTCCTCTAAAAACTGATTTCAACAGACAGACAGACAGACAGACGGACAGACGGACATGGCTTAATCGACTCCGCTATCTATAAGGATCAAGAATATATATACTTTATAGGGTCGGAAAATTATATTATAGAAATTACAAACGGAATGACAAACTTATATATACCCTTTTCACGAAAGTGAAGGGTATAAAAATGTTGCGCCATATAAAATTTTATTGTAGGATTAGTGAATAATTTTGATAATGAATCAAATTTTTAATGAAGAAATAAACTTATCTTTAAAATTTCTATTGCCAACGAAAAATATTTCTTTATTTTTTCAAACACTTTTATTCTAATAAATATGTATGTATGTATGTGGTATTTCATGTCAAATGACTTAAATTTGTTTTTAACTTTTTATACCCTACACCACTTTAGTGGGGAGGGTATATTGGGTTTGTGCTGATATTTGTAACGCACAATAATATTGGTCCTATACCCACCTTAAAGTATACCAATCGGTTCAGAATCATTTTCTGAGTCGATTTTGCTATGTCCGTCCGTCTGTCCGTCCATGTAAACCTTGTAATCAAACTACAGGCCGCAATTTTGAAGATAATTGAATGAAATTTGGTACATGATCTTCTATTGTCCCAGGGACGAACCCTGGTTAAGATCGGTCCATTATTTCACCTAGCCCCCATACAACTGTACCCCCGAATAGGGCTTGTAAACATTGTAAGCAAACTCCAGGTCGCAATTTTGGAGATAATTCAATGAAATTTGGCAAGTGATCTTCTATTATACCGTAGACGAAGCCTATTGAAAATGATTAACATCGGTCCATTATTTCTCCTAGCCTCCATACAACTGAACCCCCGAATAGAGCTTGTAAACCTTGTAATCAAACTACAGGTCGCGATTTTGAAGATAATTCAATGAAATTTGACACATGATCTTTTATGGTACTGTAAACGAAGCCTATTGAAAATAGTTAACATCGGTCCATTATTTCACCTAGGCCCCATAGAATTGCACCCCCCAAATAGGGCTTTTAAGTTCATAATTATGTTTAATATACTTGTATCTCGACAAAAAGTTGCAAAACCAAGTTCTGTACTAGTCTTGATGACCGCGATTAACTTTATAATTATAGGGCCTCATTTGACCCTAGCCCCTCTAAAAAGCCCCTCTAAAAAGCCCCCCATCAAAATATTACTTTAATATCCACAGTTTTATTAAACAGTATATGTCTTTAGTATATCTGAGGTAAATTACAGGTGTAGGGTATTATATGGTCGACTCGCCCGATTATAACTTCTTACTTGTTTTAAACAGATGTCATTCGATTAGGTATTTTTTCAATCTTAAAAAAAAAATAAAAATAAAAGATGGCCTTTTTGACAAAATTTAAATTTTTTAATAATTTCTTTTTTTTGGGTCAAAAGAAAACATTTTCTTTAATAGTTTTTTTTTTTTTGTGGGTCCGCGGACCTAGTGGTCCGTAGTAAAATCCACATGTTACATATTTTAAAAATATCTCCAATAAATTAATATACGTTAATGTAGTTAATTTTAAATATAAATATTCCATTCTTAACTTAATTTTGTTGAGCAATATAATTAAATTAGGAAATTCATAGTGTTTTGCGTAAATAGTCAAAACCATGCAGTAAAATAATTTGTAGGTATTTTCAAATTCAAACTTAAGTTCCAAATTCGTAGTACATTCGCAAAGAGTTCAAGTCATATTTTACGCGGACAACGCATTGCTCTTTAGTCACATATCGACAATACTTGATTAGTAAATAAAAATAAACATCATTTTAACATAGAAGTTATTCCGTCTTTAAAACCATGAAATTGAAAACTTCTTCTATTCTAAATATTCTTTATCAAACTTAGTTTTTTATGGACCAGGACTAGGAAAATTTTCGGATGAAAAGTTAATTAAAACAATAAGATATCAAAACATGTATGGGGGTCCGTGAAATTAAATAAATTCCTCAAGGGGTCCGCGAAGTAAAAAACGGTGGAAACCGCTTCCCCACACCACTATAGTGGGGAGAGTATTATGCGTTTTTGCTGATGTTTGTAACACCCAAAAATATTGGCCCTATATCCACCTTAATGTATACCAATCGTGTCAGAATCAGATTCACTTTTAGAACTGTAAATGACACCACCGATTGTTTAAATGATCAGGCCTCATTTGATCATAGTCCCCATACAAAATGACCTGAAAGTGAAAATTTACTACTAACATTAAATTAAATTTTACATAAATAACTTTGAAGTAGACGTAAATTTCTCTACCAATATTTATAAGGATATGCCCTTTTTATCTTTGTCAACAATAAGTAAAAATATTACGGAATTAATTTCAAAAAACAAATATAATGCTTTATTTTTTAAAAAATAATCCATATAGAAACCGCTATTTTAAAATTACAAAATTCGTCAATTCGAAACATTACCTTTGGACTGCTGGGCAGATACACTCATCCATTTGTGGGTGCATATGATTTCAACAAGAGAAATATGTTTTTACTTTATAATTTATCAACCCAAACAAAGCATAAAATAATAAAACAGTCACTCTCACACATACACATATAAAATATGTGGTATAACATGAAGAAACATAATTCTACACCTCGAATTGAGATGATGAGTTGCACGTACTAAAAAATTAATTTAATATCCTTTTGTGTTTGTTGCCTGCTTATAGCATCCTCTAGCACCAATGAATATTCTAAAGATATCTATGTATATAGATGGAGAAAAATCCTTTCTATTCGCATGTTTATAAGCCATGAACGTAACAATGGAACAAAAACTTTAGAACAGGAATAAATGAATTTCTTCTAAACATGACTAAAAATTAAATACTACATTACATACAAAGCAAATAAAACAGAATAACACAAAACATTATAATAAAACATACATACATACACGTACAAGCACTGACTATATGTAAGTAAAAGAAAATAAATACAATACACAACGATCAGACAGACCTTTAAAATTAAATATTTTGTTTGAGTTCTATTCTAATCTAGAATTTCAAGTTTGCATCTACCAAAAATTTCACTCGCCTATTAATTATAACACCGTCCGACAAAAAGAGAAAAAAAATCGTTAGACAAGAACCGAATGATATATGTCTGATGCTATAAAATTAAGGGAAAAAATCTGCGATTTTAGTTTTTCATTTCATGATCCTGTGTCCGTTCAAAAGGACTTCAAAGTTTGAAAAAATATATTTTTCAAAAATAGTTTAAAATACTTTTACTAACCAAACAATGTCAAATTTGATGTCAATCCAACAGGAAGAGTTGGGAAATAATTTTTATTATTTTTATTTTATACTGTCAAGCTACGTTCACACCTATCAAATGTTTGACGAAAATGACGTGACCCCTAAAAAATCTACATTTTGTTTTCCTTAAAATATATATTTATTTGCACAAACATAATATATCTTTGACGACATCAGTTGAGAACGTCTTCATTAATTGTTACGATATCATTCATCAAATGTTTGATAGGTCTGAACGTAGCTTTAGGATGAAAATCTGCCAAAAATGTCTTTTAAAATTCTTATCCTTAAAAATCTATTAAAATTTATAATATTATTTTTTCAAAAAAATGTTGAAAGATTTTTTATACATCTTTTAATCCTGACAGAATAAACTAAAAATGACACAAAATATTTTACAAATCTTTTTGTTAGCTTGACATCAAACGTGGCATTGTTTGATCAGTAGAAGTATTTAAATTTTTTTTTTTTTTTTTGAAAAATGCACTTTTTAAAACTTTGAAGTCCTTTTGAAAGGACAAAGGATCACGAAATGAAAAACAAACAAAACATATTTTTCCCTTAAATTTATAATTTCAGAAGTATATCATCCGGTTCGTGTCTAATTTTGAGTGTCGAACAGTGTAACAATTGGTAATCATTCATCTCAAAGAATTAAAAAAAATATATATTTAAAATATTATACCATTTTTTTAAGAAAGGCCTTATGGGATTCTTTCGCCCACGCACATTCCGTCAAATGATTTTGCATTCGTCAGGTTAACTGCGTTGATCTCATTTCTATTTAAAGGTAGTTCATTCGCTGCCGGCTACTCCCGAGTGGTATATTACCAATATGATCGGTAACTATTTTAACCCCTGTTGGCGCTATACTTTTATACCCTACACAATTTTGGCGTATGATCGTCTATGATACCGTAGACGAAGCCTGTTGAAAATGGTTTACATCGCTCCATTATTTCACCTGGCCTACATACAACTGAACCCCCGAATAGAGCTTGTAAACCTTGTAATTAAACTACAGGTAGCAATTTTAAAGATATTTCAATGAAATTGGACACATGATCTTCTATGGCACCGTAGACCGTAGAAGCCTATTGGAAACGGTTAACATCGGTCCATTAATTCACCTAGCTCCGTACAACTTAACCCGCCGAATATGGCTTTTAAGTTCATAATTATGTTTAATATACTCGTATCTCGACAAAAAGCTACAAAACCAAGTTCTATACTAGACTTGACGATCCTCACGATCTCCATAATAATACGTCCTCATATGACCCTAGCCCCTATGAAAAGCCCCCATCAAAATTTCCCTTAAATTTCCACAATTTTATTCAACAATAAACGGCTTAAGTATGTATGTATATATGTGGCAAGGTACGATTCAACTGAAATGCTTTATTATAACAACTAAATCATATTATATTTTTATAAAAGGTCGGCCTCGACCGACTATAATTTCTGGGTTTTTAATATAGAACCACATTTCGACCAGGAGCTCAGTAAAGGGTCATCTACTTAGAATACATCGGTTATGTTAAATATATTTAAACGACGAATTTGTCGTTTGTAACGATCTAAAAAATGTTAATAAATAACTACATATAACGTAGCTATATGTTAGTTTCAGAGATTTTGTATTTAAAGATAATTCCTCAAATAACAAAATATTAAAGAATTTTTACATATCATATTTGAAGATATCTAAATAATTATAAGACACGTATATAAAAAGATTATTGTAAGTAAAATTCAAATACAAAAAAAAAACTAAAATCGAAAACCAATTTTAGAACAATATGTTCTTTCTAGACTCTATAATGGATTTAAATTGGATATTAAAGCAAACAAAGTAACAATTCCATTTTAGTGATTTTTTAAAACTTTGTGATCAAAATTCAGAACCTGTGACTCCATTTTAATTTCCGGTCAAGGATTATATGTAACCGTCTTCTGCGGGTTAACATTGAGGCCTATCGATTTGTTCTTGTATTTTTTACAAAAGATTACATTATTTAAAAGTTCTAAATAAAGCAACATATAATAACACAACACTTAATAAACGTGTATGATGTTGTAAGAAGGAAAATAAAAGAGTGAAGTTCAAATTAATATACATACATACATTGTTCTGGCTCTAACGAATTGACGTGTTGTTTCTTTGGTTGGTTGTAAACCCAAAAGTATACAACTGTGAGTATAATTATGTCGAGTAAATCGGATACTTGCAGGATTAATTAGTGCACATTATGAGACGCACTGAAAACATGCGAATTGTAAGGAAAAATATCATTCATAAGTACAACAACTTCTATGTGATGTTCTATTGTTTGAAAAATCCCAAAAATGGGGGGTAAAAAAGCTCATTATTTCTCAAGTGGTTAAGTCGGTTATAATTATATGTATGTATGTTTATTTTTGCTCCTTCAGTTTTTATGCTTTGTTCCTTGTGGCTGATGAAGTTTTTTTTGTTTGCTTCTCCCTTAACTTAAGTTAATGAAACATACTATACGCTGCGACTTATTAAAGGATACTAGACTCTAAAAAGGAACATTGGAGCTAATTAAGAATCCATGTTTGAAAAATGGTTTTCATTTTATGTTGTTTTATTTTTGTCTTTTTTTCGGTTCTTTTGAACTATGAGTAGATGTTGTTAAACACAACAATATATAGTACAAGAAACTGGATAATTAAAAGTACTTGTATGAACATAAAAAATACTCAGTTTCCACACTTTGCTGGTTTTTGTTTAAAGAAAATAAATTTTATAAAATTTCTGTATTTTACGACTGCCTTATTCATAAACATTTATCAGAGGTTTAAAAAAAATTAGTATGAAAATTTTATTTATAAAACTTTAAAACTAGTTTATAAATAAGACCATAAATCTTTTATTTATTTTGATAAAATTCAATATTGCACGCACAATATTCGATGCATTTTTATTATGTTCTTGATGTTTATTTAATACTTTCCAAGAAAAAATGTAGTAATGACAAGTAGGTACTTACTCAACAAACATACTTTTCAATGTCAACTACTTACTGCTTGCATTACTAAGAAATACTCCTATAATAACTTTTAATCTGATATAGAAGTACTTTCTTTTCGGCTTTGTTATTATGTTTGCACATTTTATTTGATGGCAAGTTAAGAATTGTGTTTTCAAAACAGAAACGAAAATTAAATTTTCATCTGAAAACAATTATTTGACGCGTTATAAAATAGCTGTGCAGTGTTGTAGTAAGTAAAACAATGACTAAGAGAATATTTAACTCCCTACTTGTAAGGTAGTGTGGAAGTACTTGTCTCCAAGCTTTTTTCAAGATCGTTTTTCCCGGACTTGATAACGGAAAATTTTTAATAACTGAAATTGATGCAACAAATACTAGGATTTCCAGACCGAACGCGAACTAAATATTTTGATTAATTCGAAGCAAGCTTTTACATTTTCAAAATATTTACTTCAGAGTATGTAACTATATTAAATCCTAAACCAAACTATTTTACCAGACTCTAGTGCTTTTTTTCCATTATCATAATAAAAATAATTATTTTTTAAACCAAACGTTTTAACTGAAGTGAGTCGTTTGTAGTTTACGCAATATTTGCCGGATACGCGTAATATCCGTGTTGTTACAACTAACACGCTTTAAAAATCTAGTTTTTTTTATTAATATAGCCATAAAATGCGGATTTAGAGCAATTTCTCGAAATAAACCAAAAACTCAAAAAGATAAATGTAACAACATTTGAAACAATTTAAGTTGTGTGTCATAACAACAGACAATAAAAATAAAATCATACTTGTAGCCTGATTTTTATGTCTTGCTTTTATTAAGCGTATTATGACTACTTTTTTTAGTTTTTGTTTGTCTTAAATGAAACCAATTGTTGAACAAATTTAACGAGACAACTAATGGTGACAATAAAATTAACAGCATTTTCAAGTGGCATTTAAATGACAAGAAAACAAACAGTAAATTTTAATGCTGTCTGCGCTTTAAAAATGGTAGAAATGTTTTTCTTGTGTCTTGTATGTAAATAACGCTCATACATATGAATATATATGTATGTACATTTGGTTAGCACCAAAATTTAAATTACTGATGTTCGGGCAGATAATTATTATTCTAAGATGCAAATTTTCAATAATGGTGAGCTGTATAAAAGGTGTTTGAGGTATTTTATTCGAAAGATCTCGAAAATGCGCTTTCTATGCCATATCCAAAAGGAGGTATCATTTAAATTTCAAGTTAATTCCATTGAATTAATCGATGTAAATATTTAAGAAATTTAATTTTTTTCAAAATTATATGATATGCCATTTTCAAAACATGAAACTTTTCAAAATAAATTAGTTTAACTTTGAAAATAACCATTTACTTTATTTGTGAACTCAAAATTACGCTCGCCATAACTCGAAAACCATTTCCTTGATTGTCCGCTGAAATATAGAAGCTTCTGTGCTATATTTTTAAATTGATTTACATAGATTGTAGTATTTAAAAATATAAATATTAAAGCAATTTGTATGCACATACATGCACATTTATAGGAAACAATAATACAATTTTACATTTTCTCGATTATTTGATACTCAGTTCTTTAGTTTAGTTGTTTTTAACAGGGTTCAAAATTATTTATATCCTAATATTTATCACGAATTGATACATTCGTAATAAATAGATATGAATGAAATTATAAATTTCTGTTTTTTATGTTTACATTAAAAATGAAATGCCAAATTTTTGTTTTATTTTAAGCACACGTAATGAAAACATTTGTATTTTTTATTTTAGCATATATTTGTGTTAATTGAATAGTGAAAAATTAAAAATGCCAAATATTGAAATCTCCTCATAAATATTTGTATACATGTGTGAATTGTTTGAAAACGAAAAAATAAGTTTCTTTTTTACAGAAACAAATAACTCAATAAGCGCAAAAAGTACAAATATTACACTGACAGGTTTCAGAAAGTGTAAACATAATTCGTAAAACGAAAAACCAAAATTACAAAAACGTTCATGTTTTATCAAAAGTGATTCATTCATGTAAATTTTAAATGAAAAATATTCTTTGCGAATGCTAGAGTGAAAAATAACAAGTTAGAGTGCTATATTCGGCTGTGCCGAATCTTAAATACCCTCCACCAGCTACTTTTATGTTATTAATTTTCTAATTGATCAAATATTTGTAAAAATAAGTTTTCTCATGTCTTTAATAGAAAAAATCCCAAAAGTTAAATCTATTACAATTCCAAGATTAATTGAACATTATAAATTTAGTAATTTGCATGTAATTTGTATGTATGTGTGTGAAAGATCTAGAGATTTTCAAAATACAAATACGTATATAATTATGTTCTACACAAAATATTGTTCAACACAAATTGATAATGCTCTTTAAATACGGTTAAAGCGCTTTTAGGGTCCTGCCCCTAATATAGGAGAAATAGAAGTATACAAAACTAATATTTTTGCCAAATTGTGTATCAATAGCTTAATTTGTTAATAAGTAATGTGCGTTTAAGAGATTTTCGAAAAAGGACTTTGTATGGGAGCTATGTCCAATTATGTATATAAAGACAAATTTTCAGAATTCTGTATCTATATCATTACTTGGTAAAAAATATTGTGATTCTAAGTGATTTTCTGGACCTAGTATGAGAGCTATGACCAAATATGGACCGATCGTAAAACAATTTTATAGTGAATTTATGTATATAAGAGCAATATTTTTGATAAATGTATGGATATCAATATTTGGTTATGAGTTATGTGCGTTTTTTATGATTTTCGGAAGGGAACCTTGTATGGGAGCTATGACCAATTATGGACCGATCCAAAAAAACTTTCATTGTAATATTTCTGTATATAAGAGCAATACTTGTACCAAATTTTATATCGATATCTTTGGTAAGAGTAATGCGCGTTTAAGTGATTTTCGGGAGGGGACCTTATATGGGAGCTATGACCAAATTGACCGATCCAAAAAAAATTCATAGTTATATTTCAGTATATAAGATCAATATTTGTACCAAATTTTATATCGATATCTTAATTTAGTAATGAGTAATGCGCGTTTAAGTGATTTCGGGAGGGGGCCTTATATGGGAGCTATGACCAATTATGGACCGATCCAAAAAAACTTTCATGGTTATATTTCTGTATATAAGAGCAATACTTGTACCAAATTTTATATCGATATCTTAATTTAGTAATGAGTTATGTGCGTTAAAATGATTTTCGGGAGGGGACCTTGTATGAGAGCTATGACCAACTATGGACCGATCCAAAAAAGATTTAATTTTAATATTTCTGTATATAAGAGCAATACTTGTACCAAATTTTTTATCGATATCTTAATTAAGTAATGGGTTATGTGCGTTTAAGTGATTTTCGGGAGGGGACCTTGTATGGGAGCTATGACCAAATATAGACCGATCGAAAAAAATCTTCAATTGTATTATATTTGTATATAAGAGCAATACTTGTACCAAATTGTATATCGATATCTTAATTTAGTAATGAGATATGCGGGTTTAAGTGATTTTCGGAAGGGAACCTTGTATGGGAACTATGACCAATTATGGACCCATCTAAAAAATTTTTCCTCTGAATAAATTCTATTGTCATAAAATTTTAATTTCTAAAATTTTGTGAAGATATCGACATTACGACGGAAGTTATTAACAAAAAACCAAATTTCCGGGAATTTGTACTTTTGTATGGAAAGTATATGAAATTGTGGACCGATTCTGGCGATTTTACGCAAAGATTAAGCTCTTGTGTGGAAACGAATGTATGCCAATTTTTATGGAATTATCTTGCATAGTTTTCGAGAAAATTACATCAGAATGTGTAAAAAATGCCTATTTTTCGAGGTTGTTTCAAATTTTTATTTATAACTTTCCCCGATGTGAACCGATTTTGCCCATTTTCAATACCAAACAGCTTAGGAAAACAAAGAACATTTTGGGTGAATTTGGTTAAATTCTATTGCTTCGTTTTATCGTGAGCGTGTTTTACACAGACAGACGGACACACGGACATAGCTAGATCGACTCAGAATTTGATAAGTACCCAGAATATATATACTTTGTTGGGTCTCAGATGAGTATTTATTGGTATTACACACGGAATGCAAGTTATATATACCCTCTATCACCACTGATGGTGGTGGAGGGTATAAAAATGCACATTCATTGTAGTAAAGTTTACTAAAATATTTCTGTTGTATTCTTCTCTCAAATTTGTGTATGAAAGTTAGAGTGCTATATTCGGCTGTGTCGAATCTAAAATACCCTCAACCAGCTAATTGCAATTGATTAAATATTTGTAAAATAAGTTTTCTAAAATTTTTAATAGAAAAACCTTAAGAAACAGCATTTTATTTTATAAAAGGTTTATAAAACAAAATTTCCATACGAAATTTGAATTAAAAATCGTTTATAGAATAAATATTTGTTTATGAATATGGGGGTTAGATTATAGCTTAAATCTATTACAAATGCAAAATTTGTGGAATATCACAAACATCATATTCGTTTATATTTTAATAGCGCCCGTTAAATAGGTTTAGCTTTATAATAATTTGCATTGTTGAATGTATGTGAAAGTAATCCTTGTATGATTTGTGTCAAACTTTGTATGAATGCCATTATTTGGAAACAAATTATATGCGTTTAATTGTGAAGAGAATATTGTACGGTAGATATGTCCAATTGTGCGCCAAACGGAGAAAAAATTTACAGTTCCAAATTAGGTAATGACTTATAGTAGTTCAAGTGTTTTTCGGACGGGGACATTGTATGGGAGCTATGAAAAAAATTTTACAGTAACATTTCTGTATACAAAAGTAATATATGTGCCAAATTTCGTATAAATATTATAATTAGGTAATCGGTTATGGGAGTTAAAGCGATTTTCGGGAGGGGACCCTGTATGAGTGTTATGACCAAATGTGGACCAACCGGAAAAAATTTTACAGTAACATTTCTGCTTAGAAAATCAAGCAGTGCCAAAATTGGTATCGATATCGATATAGATTTGAGCTATGGCTAAATATGATATTAAACTCCAATTTGTAAACTTTTGAAAAGATATATATCGGAAGTTATTGATAATAAAAACATTTTCCGGGAATATTTACCGTTGTATGGGGTGTTCATATATGAAGTTGTGAAACAATTCCACCAAATTTAATTAGAAGTTGTAAAAAAGGTGAACATTTTCCGCAGTTGTTTTTAATTTTAATTCATAACTTCTCCAGATGTGAACCGATTTTGCTTATTTTTAATACCAAACTGCCTAGGACAATAATATAACTTTCGAGTCGAGAAGAAAGCATTGAAATATATCTTCCACATTTCAGTTGCGTGATTTAAAAAATTTTTAAACTGAGAACATAATATATAAATTACGTGTGTTCAGAGATGGGGGTAGTGCACTAATTTTTAACTATCACTAATTATTAGTGGTAGTTCAAAATTATTCACTACTTTTATTTATGTTTAGTGATGAATTGAAAAATATAAGCCTCATTCAATAATAGTGATATTTAAAATTTTTAACTAAAAATATTTTAAAAATAGTTAAAATATTTGTTTTTACTGCCTAGTGAAATAATTTTTTCTACACTAAATTATTAGTTCAAAAAAAATTCCTGCACTATTTTTTTTTTCAACAGAGAAATGTTTCACTCATTTGAAAGTTTAAGTTAATAGGACAGTCTAGAAATTGTTTAAGTCAACCAAAAACTCATTGGACGAATATTATTAATAAGTAAAACGTTAATTATTTACAAAGGTTCCAAGCTATTGCCTAAAAAACATCCAGTAACCACATCATTTTGGCAACTGGCAACGCAGATGACGTGGCAATCGAGGTACAAAATTAACCAATTAATTTAATTTTCCGAGGAGAGTTCACCATTCCGCTAAAGAAAACATCGTTATACTTGAGCAGAAGGCAAATTTTGGAATTTAGGTGTTTCAACCATTTCTTTTTAAAGCATGAGATGTTGTTGGGGTAACTGCATATGTAGGGTCTATCATAGTGCCATCGCTAACAGTATTTTCCATTTTAATAAATGTATCTTTTAAAAAATTGAATCATTTATTGTCTTAAAATTTTTTTCATTTTCATAAAAAAATAGTGCAAAAAAAATTATTGAAGCCTTTTGTTAGTGACTGCTCAAATTTTTAACTATTTGAGTGTAGTGCTTTTTTCTACACTATCACTCAATTGAGTTATAGTTAAAAAAATAAAATCATCACTAAAAAATATTAGTGCTAAAAATATAAGCTTCACTACCACTAAGCTCCAGAAAATTAGTAAAAAATATATTTTTTGAAATAATATTTATTGTTAGTTAAATATTGATTTAACTAATAATTTAGTGCACTACCCTCATCTCTGCGTGTGTTCACCCTGTTTTTAATAAGACAATTTTTATACCCTTCACCTTCGTGAGAAGGGTATATATAAGTTTGTCATTCCGTTTGTAATTTCTATAATATAATTTTCCGACCCTATAAAGTATATATATTCTGGATCCTTATAGGTAGCGGAGATGATTAAGCCATGTCCGTCTGTCTGTCTGTCTGTATGTTTGTTGAAATCAGTTTTTAGAAGACCCCAGATATCTGCGAGATCCGAATCTTCCATAATTCTATCAGACATACGACCGGCAAGAACGCTATTTAAAATCAGCAAAATCGGTCCATAAATAACGGAGATATGAGCAAAAAACCGAGACAACCTCTGAAAATTTCATATAAAATTTAGATTTTTTATTCATGCTCAGACAGAAACTGCAAAAAACAAAAACAAAATACATAACAATACGGTAAATATTGTTATTGTAATTTGTTTATAAAAGCAAGCTGCGAGCAAGAGCAGCAGAGCAAGAGTAGCAGAGCGAGAGCAGCACTAATGTTTTGTTATTGGCTAGAAATATGAAATTAAGTATGTAGAGCCTGGATTAAGTGAGAACCTATAAAAGGGGACTTTCTGGTACTTTTTCGTTCTTCAAAAGGTATTTTTTGAAATTTCTATAATATTGAACCTAGAAACATGAAATTAAGTATGCATGGCCCGGATTAAGTGAGGACCCAAACAAGGGGAGTTTTTGGTACTTTTTCGTTTTTCAAAAGGTACTTTTTGCAATTTCTACAATATTGAACCTAGAAACATGTAATTAAGTATGTATGGCCCGGATTAAGTGAGGACCCATAAAAGGGGATTTTTTGGTACTTTTTCGTTTTTCAAAAGGTACTTTTTGAATTTTCTATAATATTGAACCTAGAACCATGAAATTAAATATGTAGAGCCCGGATTAAGTGAGGACCCATAAAAGGGGATTTTTTGGTACTTTTTCGTTTTTCAAAAGGTACTTTTTGAATTTTCTATAATATTGAACCTAGAACCATGAAATTAAGTATGTAGAGCCCGGATTAGGTGAGAACCCATAAAAGGGGATTTTTGGTACTTTTTCGTTTTTCAAAAGGTACTTTTTGAATTTTCTATAATATTGAACCTAGAACCATGAAATTAAGTATGTAGAGCCCGGATTAGGTGAGAACTCATAAAAGGGGATTTTTTGGTACTTTCTCGTTTTTCAAAAGGTACTTTTTGAATTTTCTATAATATTGAACCTAGAACCATGAAATTAAGTATGTAGAGCCCGGATTAGGTGAGAACCCATAAAAGGGGATTTTTTTATACTTTTTCGTTTTTCAAAAGGTACTTTTTGAATTTTCTATAATATTGAACCTAGAACCATGAAATTAAATATGTAGAGCCCGGATTATGTGAGAACCCATAAAAGGGGATTTTTTGGTACTTTTTTCGTTTTTCAAAAGGTACTTTTTGAATTTTCTATAATATTGAACCTAGAATCATAAAATTAAGTATGTAGAGCCCGGATTAGGTGAGAACCCATAAAAGGGGATTTTTTGGTACTTTTTCGTTTTTCAAAAGGTACTTTTTGAATTTTCTATAATATTGAACCTAGAACCATGAAATTAAGTATGTATGGCCCGGATTAGGTGAGTACTCATAAAAGGGGATTTTTTGGTACTTTTTCGTTTTTCAAAAGGTACTTTTTGAATTTTCTATAATATTGAACCTAGAACCATGAAATTAAATATGTAGAGCCCGGATTAGGTGAGAACCCATAAAAGGGGATTTTTTGGTACTTTTTCGTTTTTCAAAAGGTACTTTTTGAAATTTCTATAATATTGAACCTAGAAACATGTTATTAAGTTCGTATATCCCGGATTAAGTGAGAACCAGTAAAAGGGGACTTCTTGGTACTTTTTCGTTCTTCAAAAGGTACTTTTTACAATTTCTACAATATTGAACCTAGGAACATGTAATTAAGTTTGTATGGCCCGGATTAACTGAGGACCCATAGATGGGGACTTTTTTGTTCTTTTTCGTTCTTCAAAAGGTACAAAAGGCTTTAAACACATCATGGTGAAGGGTATATAAGATTCGGCACAGCCGAATATAGAACTCTTACTTGTTTTTTTAATTTTTCTTTGTCGATTCTAAAGTTACGGAATACTTGCACAGGCATAAAAACCTTAAATTCTGGAATCTTGCTAAACATTTTTATGGGAATCCAAAATGAAACATACTCCATTTATTATGAGTAATTGTATTTGGGATAAGAGTGAATCGTTCTTAAATCCTAGGCAAATAGTCCAATAGATTTCTGTTAAATACATATATCTTTTTGCTCTTGGGCATTGTGCCATTTTAAAAGTAAAACAATTGAGGCATTCCGCTATTGCTCCTACTTGTGCATGGATGCCAATGCGGTGATTAGGTAAACGGTAGTATATTTCAGTTTCGGGGTCTTCAATAAGAAATTGTTTTCTAGTATCGGAAATGCGACTGGGTGTGTTTTATATCTATCCAGCTGGAGAATGAATATTACACTGACTAAGTGATATCTTTAACTGAAATGCTAAAGGGCGTAACAAACAAAAAAAATTAAATTCGATTTTATACATAAAATTATTACATAAAATTCGAGAGGGCGCAACACCAAATTAGTTATGTATTTTCATCCGTCCCAAAGTTAGGATATAATACATGAAATAAAATGTAATTTTTATAGTACAATAACTTTAAATTTACTTGAGTTTTTTTTTTGCAAAATGTTGAAAAGTGTGACGAAGTGTATGCATTTCAGGTGACGATATGTATCTACCTTCATGTATATGCATGTGTGTATATTTGTATTGATAGTCGTTGTTTTCTGTTGTTTTGTTTTTTGGTTCTGCACTGCTACTCGGCTTGTGAATTTCTATAATTTATTCGATCTTAGATAATATGGGCCTGCTGTCCAAAATGTCTCATAAAAATTGCACTTTAATTACTCCATCGACAGTATCAATTTGGTAAAATCTTTTATTAGAGATGAATTGCAAAATAAATTTATGAATCGTGTTTCTGGCCATTCATTTTTACGTATTTGCATGTGAAATTATTGGCAATCATTGGCATAAATGTTTATTTGTAGAATTATCAGATTTTTATGAATTTTTATTTAATTTTTCTTGTTTTTATGTTTAGTTCAAATAGTATTAAATGTGTGTGTTTGTACTTAGCTTTATTTCATTATTTATATAGATATATTTATTATATCATTTATGTGTTTATTATTATATCATTTGCAAAATCATTGTGCGAAGTACTTTTTATAATTTTCTATAATCTCATAATTTTTTTTATCACCAGACGAAAGACTGTTAAACATTGTTCTAATAAACACATATTTTCTCCGAGCTCTCATAGAATCATGACATACTTCATAATAATTAACACCGCATGTGTGTTTATTACATAACAGGGCTCTGATATTGTCTACATCTGATCTGCAAGGTTTAATCGGAAACTGGACTAGCTGATCAATCAGTCAAGATATAGTGTAAAATTCCAATATACTTAATATACATATACAGTGGCGAGGATACATGGAGTATTTTTCCATATTGGATTTAAAATGCTCAAATAATCCTCCTTTTTGATTATAGCATCTAATTTTACTAAAGAGCCAAGATTCTACTAAGTGAAACAAGCCCACATCATCAGACTGTCACCGCCATGTTTCACCGTTTCTTTTACTTGGTGCTTTTTTATGCTTTCATAAGGGCGGTGCCAGTAATATTCCTTACGATAAGTCTTGGTTTCATCGGACCATATAAGCCTTTTCCACACTCCTATTTTTGGCCAAAATTTAAAACGATCCTTAACATGTTTTCTGATAACGCTGGTGTGTTCTGCTTTAAGGCTGATATAAGGCCAATTCTACGATAAGCTCTCCGGAATGACCATTCACTTAAGGGCTTATTTATGGTACCAGGAGCCTGTTTTTGGTGTTTTTTACCTGTTTAGATGTCAATAAACATAGTTTTGGCATCTCTCTCCGAAAGCAAGCACGATCGAGCTTTCATAACATCTGCTGTGCTCATATTTTTTCTTTTTCGCACTTGTAGCACTCTTCGGTGACAAATTCCTAACTTCATGGTAATTTGACCAGCACAGTAATTAATTTTGTCATTTCGACCATTTGGTTTTCAAATAAACTTGATATTTTTCTTATTAAAACTAGAAAATTAAAATATTTGCAAAAAGTATTCTTCTATTGCCTATTTTAAAACAAGTATTTATTTTTTATATTTTCTGGATTTTATTGGGTTTTTAACATAAACTTGATTGATATGTACTAAGTTTTGCTAGTCACTGTATATATAAAATTCTTACGTTATTTAGCCACTACGTCGGGATTTTTTGAAATTCGAATGTTTAGCGAGGTAAATTGGGTAACCTCATATCTTCCAAACTAGAAAAAATTAAAACAACATTTTAAAGCTTAACAAATAAACGAATTTCTGGTACTTTTTTCAAATACCCTTTCTTTGCACCCCATGTATATGTATGTATATTAAACCAGTAAAAATACAAAAAAAAGAATATATTTTTAAGACATATTTTTATTTTAAAGGATTTAAACCCATATAGCTTTTATATCGTGAGCAACATGTAATGTATTTTTTTTTTAATTCAAAAAGATAAGAATAATTTTTAAGATACAAAAAGATAGTGAATGTGTAAAAAAATTTTAACATTAAATATTATATTTTTTTTAAATAAATATTTTCAAATAATGTTAAATTTAGTATTTAAAAGAAGTTCTTTGGTTAATAAATGGACTTTCTGAACTAAAGATTAATAGCATTAAAGTACATTTTCGCTGTCATACTGACATTTAAGTAATAAAATGTGTTGTACTACATGGAATGTCAACAATTCACACTTAATTTAATGCTATTTTTTAACATTTAATTTCAAAAACTATTTGATTTAATAGTCGTGCTAGATTAACACTGAATAAAAACCAAATCATATAAAAGGTTTTTTGTTTTTTTCTGTACAGGCATGCATATTTAAACACAAAAAAAATTATTCTTTTTGAAGACCCAACATACACGAACAAAGTGCATGTTTTTTACCATGGGCCTAAAAGCATCACGTTAAAAATCCATTTTACTTATGCACACCCTCATATGAGCAAATAAACCGAAAAGAACGGAAATGAAATAAATCGAGAGCGAAATGAATGTATAGTATATAAAATGAATGGACTGGACCAAAAGGACAAAAGTTACGAAGTATACAACATACATATATACATATACTTTTATATTTGTTTATGTGTATCTACACATATAAAATAAACTGAAAAAATATTTTTTTTCGGTGAAGAAAAAAATATAGAAAAACATGAAATAAAACGCTTGTATATCAAGTCGGCTAGATTGTTCAGTATCCTGTTATTAAAGGATGCTTATACATATTTATAATCTAATGATAAGATGAATATCAAACTGATTAATATTTATATGCACATTTTGCATAAAAAAATAAGAACGTTTTAGAATAATGTTGGTTATATTAGAAACTTAAAAATATTTGTATATAAAATCTTCTGAAGTAAAATATTCTTTTCGCTGTCATGTAGGGGCAGTAACACCAACACAAAATAGTTAAAACGAAAATTAAAAAAAAAATGGTTTGGCACGAAAATATTGTACTAAGTTCATACTTATTGTATACGAACACATACATAACTGACAAACATTTTTATTTCCTTTTATTTGAAAAGAGGAGCACTCCATAAATTTCCGTACGCTCAATATTGTTTCAGATCATAAATCATGGCTGCATTTGCGTATGGACACACATTTTTACAGACTTTGCATACAAAAATTCATTTCGTACTGCTAAAATACACACATATAAATATGTATGTACCAAGAGATACATTTAGTGTATAAAAATACGCATACATACAAAAATACATTTTACATTAGGTTAACCTTACCTATTTGAAAATAGTCTAATCATTTCGAAATTCTCTTATTTAATCAAGTTTCAGATTACAATGGGTATTTATAATATATATTTTCTAAAATTGTAAAATATCAAACATTTTTAAACTCATAAAACTTAGTTACATTGCGAACAATTAAAAAAATGGAGACATGCCCAGTAAAAATAAAATGAAATACTTTTAAAAGAATAACATAACAGAATACAAAAGATGGGGGAGGGTATATTGGTTTTGTCATTCCGTGTGTAACACATCGAAATACTGTTTATAGACACAATAAAGTACATATATATTTTCTTGGACCTCGTAAAATTCTAAGACGATCTAGCTATGTCTGTTTGTCTGTCTTTTGTTGGCACGGCAGCGCCCACTAATTACTGGCTTCAAAATAATTATATGGCGACGAAATCCGACATAAACAAGTTTTGAATGACCCCAAATACTAATATATATTGTAAATCACTTTGTAAGTCTGTTCGTTTGTTTGTTCGTCAATCACGTCTAAACGGCTAAACCAATTTGCTTAAAATTTGGAACATTGGTAGATCTATTCTTGGAGGTTGTTATAGGCTTTTATGCTTTGAGACCAATTTTTCTGTTCTTAAGCAACTACGCTTTCTTATAGTATAGTAAATATGCATATTTTAGAAGCCCACCCAAAGGGGACAAAAACGGGTAAAAAGGGAAATTCTGTATTTGCTGTATAAAATATCCCAAAAACATCAAATTTAAAATATTAATATTTTAATAGAACAAAGGACTAACAAATATTATATTTTTGGGTGATTTATTACTAGTATCTCTATGAAATTTTTCACCCATCATTACTTTCTTAAAAATACGAGTAACGCTATGAAATTACACATGAATATGATTCGTATGAACCAAAATCGTTCTACAAAATTTTACGTGGATCGGTCTATAATTGATCCTACCCCCCAAAAAAGGTCCCCAACAGAAATTACTTTAGCGATCAGTACTGGCTTACAAATTCGAGTAATCAAAATCGTGCTACAAAATTTTAGGGGAATCGGTCCATAATTGACCCTACCCTGTAGAAATGACTATAGCGCTAATTACATTCTTCAAAATAACTATATGACTATATAACTATTATTCGAAATAAATATGATTTTCATACAAAAATCGTTCTACAAGATTTTACGATAATCGGTTCATAATTGATCCTATAATGTCCCCTACAGAAAATTACAGAAGATGATGTCAAGACAGATAAGATCTCCTCTTACAAAAATTCAGTTTATTGTTATACAAATTGGACAAATACGATTTTTTTCATAAACAAATCTTACCTCTGACAAATATTACCTTGATATTCATATTAATAAAAGTTAATTCCTGAAAATGACTTCAGATGTAGTGAATTTGGAATCAAATAAAAAGGACATCGCTCCTATGACAAGCCTGTGTTAAAATCATAAAGTTTTCAGGTCTTTTTCAGTACATTCATTTTTCTACTTCTTTTTCGCTTCTTTGGAAGTTCTTTTTTGCTGGGTTTTATTTTTTACAAATTAAACTAAGCTCAGGATTTTCAATCGCTAGTGTGTGGACCATTCGGGACACTTTAACTATTAAATTAAAATTAATGAATCAAAGAGTATCACACTATATGGAGAAAAGCCAGAATAAACTAGGAATTCATACTCCTACTTGGAAATTTTTACTGTGTTAGAAATTTAGTGATAATGGATAAATTTAATACAGGGCGATAAAAACTTTTTATAGCAAAACATTGCTTAAATATTTTATACAGTAAAGTTTTGATAGTCGAATTTTTATTTCCTTTCTATAAAGTCTTGAAGGCCCAAATTCGTATGTATGAAGGAAATATGTATTTTGATAAGAATCCTTTAAATTAATTAAAGTTCTGTTAACGTTTGTGGTCTACGTTGTGTTCTTTAGGCAATTGAGTGGAATCGAATCCTAAATATTGCAAAAACAAAAAGTAGAAAAATAAAAACAAACATTGAATGACGCAGTTGTGCAGACAACTAAGTTGAGCGTTTATCATACATCTACAAAAGATTTCGTTAAACGGTTTCAACCTGAAAAACAGGAAAATGAGCACTATAATCATTGTTATTGTTACTATTATCGCTTTATGTAAAGGAATGAGATATGCTTTGCTATCTGAATTTCATATGTTGACATCATTCTTCTGGTCTGTAGAATTATTTTAGGAACTCAAACAAAATGTAACAGATGCATCTGTTCTACCTATAGCATCAATAACAATCCTCAAGAATTGTTAAATTGCCATATATGTGACTGTGCTCTTTAATAGGCGGTGTCCAAAACAAATGAAAACATAAGCAAAACAAATCATGGAATCGGAAATATTTTGCGTATTTACATTGTGAAGTGGTCTAGCCAGTTGAATTTGCATTAATGCAAAAATACTACAAGTGAAGTACTTGTATTGGTGGTACTGGTAAATACATATATAAAATTTTCAACATATAACGTGAATTTTCTAAAGCGCCACATTGAATTTATTGATAAATCACCATTTTTATACCCACCATCAAAAGAGATGGGGGTATATTGATTTTGTCATTCCGTTTGTAACACATCGAAATATTGGTCATAGACTCACAAAAGTATATACATTCCGGGTCCTTATTAAATTCTAAGACGATCTAGCCATGTCCGTCCGTCTGTCTGTCTTAAATATGGGAGTAGAGTCATTTAAGAAAATGACCTTTACACTCATTACTGGTCTAAAAATTCGAGTATAGCGATGAAATTCGGTATAAGTTTCTTAGGTACCAATACCTTTAAACCAATTTTTTTAAGAATCGGCCCATAAATGACCCTACCCCCATATAAGGTACCCTTTATAAAATAACACTTACTACTGTCCTAAAAATGTGTAGCGATGAAATTCGGTATAAGTAAGTTTCTTACATTTTTTAAGGATCGGCCCATAAATGATCCTACTCATTCTGAAAATGACTTTAACGCTCACGAATATATCAATAAAATTTTATACAATTAAGTTCCTCGCGAGCCAAAATTTCTTTAACAACATTTATGTGGATAGGTCCATTATTGACCCAACTTCTCCTATTGGCTTCACTTCAGAAAATGGCTTTAACGCTCATTAATGAATGTACTGACAAAATTCGACACATATTAGTTAATTGCTAGCCAAAATTCACCCTATCGCCCATACAAGGTTTCCTTCAGAGTATTACTTTAACGCTAATTACTGGTTAAAAAGTGCGAGTATAGCGATAAAGTGTAATACAAGTATGTTAGTCTCTCGCGAGCCAAAATCTCTCTACCAAATTGTATGTGAATCGGTTCATAATTGAACCTCTCTCTCTCTCTACCAATTTGTATGTGTATGTTTATTGACCCTACCTTCAGAAGATTACTTAAACGACCATTACTGGCTTAAAAATATGAGTTATGAAATACGGTTATGAAATTCGCTCCAAATTTCATGTGGATTGTGTCGGTAATTCACCATAACCCCCCATATAAGCCCCCATTATTGAGTATTGCGCTGAAATTTTGCATAAACAGGTTCTATACAAACGACATCTATGTACAAAATTTTATGAGTATCGGTTCATAATTGACGCATATAAAGGTCGTCTTTAGAAAATTACTCAAACGCTCATGGTTTAAAAATTTAACTAAAATATATGGTTTTTAAAAATTAATATTCCACAATTGACTTAAACCATATTCTAAATATCACCCAGATGTTTATAGGGAAACATTCCTTTTATGACATACGGTTTGATGGTGGGTATATGAGATTCAGCACAGCCGAATATAAAATATTGCCCAAACACCCATTCAAGTAAACCAATCGGCTTTCTGAGCCTTGGAGCGAATGCATGTGCGCCTGTACGTAAATGTAAACCTTGTTCATATGCTAAAGGTTGCAATTTTCAAGATAATTTGATGCAATTTGTTTCATATACTTTTTTTGGTCTAAGGTCTTCGAAGAGGGCTGTTGCACTCATACTTAATACCGTTATATGTTCCAGAATCACTACAATTTAATTTCGTATAGGTAGGGTAGAAGGGGGACCATACGCTACTTTTTTTTGAGGCGGCCTAAAATTAAAACCACAATAATTAATTTAATTTTTTTCTTGGTTGGAATACTTAGATATGTTTCCTTTAGTTTTATTCCTTTCAATCTTTCCTAAGTCATCCTCATGTACATATTTTTTTAACTTTTCCGCACTGACCAGCGGAGATACCGGCGCATCCATGGGTTAAATGCGCCAAGGGGATGGGACAGATTTGTCATTAGTAAAATAAAAGAAAAAATTACAAAATTAAAAACTTATTTTGTTGTTTTATACTTTAGTTCATTAAACAAAGTATAATAAACCAGATATTTATTGTTTATTTCACAAAACTTAACAAAAAAATTAAAACAAATTATTACTGATTTTTTCTATATTTAACCAAATTTTGTTCTACACCACAAGCATTACATATATTTGGCGCATGTGCCCCACGGGCAGTTCTGGGGTTAAGTTTCAATTTTTTTGGAAACTTAATGCTACTTCTTGTAAAAGTATACATTTTTAAAAAATTTGAAAATTTACTTGTATTTTGTAATTTTAACAAAAACAATTTAAAAGTAGGACCATTGCTTAAAATTCTCGATCGCTATTTAGCAACAGCACACGGCATTGTTGGGTGTTCTATTTATTTATTTTTATTTATGAATTACACTAAGCAAGACTATTTTGAGTAAAATTCCTTCGCAAAGAAAGTATACCATTAGTGTATCTAAACCTCCGAAGAATTTTTCGCTGCTAGGTTATCCTAACATTGTACTTTAAGTCGGATTATTTGCCGTTCTGGTGTTAAAGCTTCATATGCATGTTAGCTTTTTTGGATTTTTTCAAACTTAAGGGACACGTGTAAACGTTGTAAAATTTCGGCTATAACAATAACTGGAAAGTGCAATATTTTTGTGGAGTTGAGACGAACATTTTATTTTCCCCATTTAAAATCCGGTTATACTAATGTTAATGTACACAAAATTAAACAAATTACATTTCAAACATTAAGATTTTAAGATTTTCATTTGAATAATAATGAAATTTATGTAATCGCGAATCATGTAAACGCTTGTCTCGATTGGCATAACTTTTACATATTGTTT
This sequence comes from Lucilia cuprina, assembly GCF_022045245.1. NCBI lineage: Eukaryota > Metazoa > Arthropoda > Insecta > Diptera > Calliphoridae > Lucilia > Lucilia cuprina. The sequence continues at coordinate 45,457,107 of NC_060952.1, read as the reverse complement.
TTAGGTTAGAATTTTTTTGCAAATCAGACTGGAGGTTTTTTATGTGAACAAACATACAAACATACATACAATGTATGTCTTACCGCAACTTTTGACTCATTTTTATAATAATTGTAAAAATAAGATGCTTAAAAATGCCAAAAAGAAAATTTTGTATGCAAAGAAACCACGCAGCGATGGAAATAATAATAATATGATTATTTAGAATCATAACTGCAACTAACAGCATTGAAAATACCACGTAGTATACATATACAATTAGTATATTGATTAGGGAAGTTGCAAATGCCAGTTAAGCGAATACAAATACAAAAGCGAATAATACATTTTATTTTTTGGAAATGCAAATAATATAATTAAAGTTAATTTAAAGTGAGAATGATTAAAGTACTTAATTTATTTAGATGAAAAATAGAGTTGTAAAAATAATTTTAATTCATAATATGTTTATCACTGAAACAAAAATTTAGCACAGAAAATTTTAATTTTATTTTAATTTATTAATTTTAAATTAAAACATTTTTAAATATTCTAGGTATAAATAGTATTGCTAAAATTTCGCTAAGATTAAGCGACTACAGAAGCCAATGCGAATGTAAAGCGTTCGATACATACCTAATATTAATGGAACTATATAAGTGCAGTGTGCAATATGTGGTGAATACTTTATTTTCGAAGGATAAGTTGCATACTTTATAATGATAGCAAAGATACCGTTTAAGTTTCTACGCCACCACAACAAAGTCCTTACCTTCTTATAAAAGACAATCAGTTCAATTGTATTGAAATCTTAAGTGTGAAATGAGAAAAAACAAAAGAAAGAACTTGAGGGGAGAAAAAACTTTGCTACATAACCAAATGCAAGCCACACCAAATAAAACTATTGGCTTCAAGTGAAATATCTGAATACATAAATCAAACATTTATAAGACTTTCTGCCCCGTTTGTCGGCCTGACTTTCATTGCATGTTTGTGTGTCAGGTCATGCATATGTACATGTGTATATATGATTTCGTATATTTTATTCAAAAGATATCAGCAGTTAAAGTAAATCCATTGCTCATGTCTTCTTAGACTTCATAAAACCGCTTTAATCACACAGATGTTTAAAACAAAAGGGTTTTTGGTTTTCACATATCGTTATTTTTCAAAAGAAAATAAGAAATATGCAGACCAGACAAGTACTTTAAGGAATAAAAACTCGCTTTTATATGGAGAGTTATGATTCCTTAATGATTCAAAAAATTGTTTAATGTTCAATTGCAGAATTGGAAATCATTGCACAGCAGTATATCGTTCAAATGCTAAATATGATTGATGCCTTAATTTGAAAATGGTTATTGTATAGTAAAGACATTTTAAAAATCTTAGTTTTGGGAATTATACTTCCGTTATCTACTTTATTCACTTGTATTTTTATTCATAAAATATAGTTTGGTAAATGTTTTAATTAATTTATTAAAATTAACCGTCACAATGTTATTTCGCCAACCACCGAAATTCGGAATTCGAAAGAACCCGAAATAAATTCGTATATTTAAACAAGTAGGAAAATATAGTCGGGTATGGCCGACCATATGATACCCTACACCATCAGTTTATTTATTAAAAAATTTTATTTTTCATAAAGAAACTTTTTCAAAACTAATTTTCTAAATGAGGCTTTTATAGGAGAAAGGATATATTATTAAATAACAGAATATATTTATATAATAACTTTGCGATACTAACGGTTATAAGTCAATTTTGGACGTTTAAGACGCTTTAGGCTTTACATGGAGAGCCAGCCGGACGGACATGTCTTAATCGAAATGTTAAAAAACCAGTGGACTCATAATTAAAAATAATATCTTAATATTTTGCTTTTAATTTTAACACTTTTATAGCAAAACAAATAAAACTTGATATAACTATGGGCTTATCACTTGTGTTTACTTGTCATCATTTATAACTCCAAGTTTGTGTGCAACACAATTAAAACGTTTTATGCAATTTTGTTTATTTTTAATGCCGAATGTGCATTATGTCGCATGCCACAGAAAATAAAACACCATAGTATGTAATAGCAACAACAATAATTTCGTCACCAATAAAATATAATATATGTTTTTGGGGTTTCTTCGATGTTTGCTTTAATATGTTATAATGCTACCGAAATTTATGATAATATAACATAAAAAATAATACTAACACAAATGTGGTGTTTTCTCAATATTTACAAACGTAATACATATGTACATGCACAAAATTGTGAAATCCGTACTAAAATCCATTAAGAGTGGTGTCAAAATTGTTAGTAAGTATGTGTGTACTTAAACAAAGTTCAAATTGAATTGGAAATATCTCCTACTTGATTTCAAAATACAAAACATTTTAGAAAAAAGTGCAATTGCAAAAAATAAAGTGTTTTTTAAGAATTTTGTTTATGATTTGAGTTTTATTCGTACTTGATTTCAGAATATTTCAAAAAAACGTTCATGAGCAAATAATTTGTTATTTATTATTGCACGATTCCATTATTATTCCGATTTAATATTTCAAGCATTTCTTTCAAAATCTAGAATGGTATTTTTCTTTCTGTGTACATAGAGCATTTATTTATGTACATTAGGGTGGCCCCATTTGTATGGAGGAAAAATAAGGCATCGATGTTCCCAACTGAAATTAAATTTTAAATAAATACAAGATAGCGTTTCTCAAATTTTTTGTCCTGGGGTCAATATTTGGCGATCTGGATCAAGGTATAAAACGGTCATATTTTAAAGGTTTTTATGATTTTTTTTATTTCTTCCAAAGGAAAAATATAAAATTTTTTATCATAAAAAAGGTCCTTGAGAGAGAATGGTAATCAACCGTTATTTATAAGGCAAACCTCACAAATAAGTAGATTTTTGGTTTATTATATAAAAATTTCAATTAATTACATTATATAATTCTGTGCAAAAATTTGAAAAACTTAAAATTTTTCATATGACAACTAAATTTTCATACGGTCTTTTTGACAAAAATGTGAAAAAATCATAAAAACCTTAAAAAGAGACCTTTGCAAAGGATATCTAGCTCGCTAAATAATGACGCCAAGGCAAAAATTTTGAGAAATGGTATCTTATAGAGTCCGATCGAACTCCAAATTTCGTTCGGTACCTAACACCGAACCCGAACTTCGGTAAATTTGAACCGAACCCAAACTTTGTTCGGTTTTCAAAGTCCGGTGAACACATGAAAAACTCATTTATGATTAAAAAGTAATAAATTTATAACATTTAAAACCAAAATATGAACATCCGAAAGATTTATTGAAGAGGGTCTTTAATTAGCAATTGGGTCAATTATCAACTAATTCCGAATTCCAGAGAGTGATAAATTTCTAATAACAAACCAATTTTGTGAAATCTTAATACTTTTATTTTAGGTCTTTAAACTATTTATTGACAATGATATAATTCTTTGTAAGAGCACGCAGGGAAAAAACATGGTTGTGGTTAAAATTATGATTGCATTCTTAACGTATAATCGTCGTTGTAACAATTTTAAAACATCATATTATGATTAAATAAAGTCAAAATATTTCATCGTGATATTTTTGTATTTATCATAATATTGTTATACATGATCATATTATGATTCAATGTGATCAAAATTTCGTTTTAAATATGTATCGAAATCAAAAGGAATTTTATCGAATTAGTAAAATTACAGTTTCTAAAATAATAAAAAATATATGTATATAATATGTATATATGTATATACTTAACACAATTCGCAAATTTCACTTTGCCGATTTATATGAAATTTTGTTTCATAAAAAATTTAAGTATAATTTAAAAAAAATACCAGTATTTTTTAGCCTGTTATGAACGTTAGTCATTTTCTAAAGCGGTACAATCAAACTGCAACACTAGTTTAGATCCTATCGTTATTTTAAGAGACTGACTGACTGACAGACATGTCTAGATCGTTCGAGAATAAGAGCCTAGAAAATTTCAATGTTACAAATGAGATCAAAAATTTATAGTCGAAACTAGGTAAATAAACATATAATACAAAAACCAACAAAGTGAATAAGACCTGTGCAATTAATAATGTCGCTAGCGGACTTATAAGAAAATATTAAAAAATTCAACTTTTCTATTCCTCAACTGAAACTGAAAGATTGAAATGTTCCACTATGAATTCTCAACTTGCATTGGTATAACATATAAAACTAAAACAACCGACAAGAAAACTTTTATTTAGGAAGACAGAAAACAAAAACACAAAAAATGCAATAAAAATAACAACAATTACAGTAATAAACAAGTATATTTAAAAAAAATTTTATTTTTTTATAAAGAAACTTTTATGGTTAATATTACCATAATTCCAAAATATTTAAGCAATTTATTGATAAAAAACTAAAATTTCTAAATGAGGCTTTATATTGGTCAAATATGGGCCGATCCTCGGTAAATTTTGGAAAAAGATATATTTTTAAATAACAGTTAGTTTTGTTGAGTTTCATTGCGATACAGATGGTTACAAGTCAATTTTAGACGTTTAAGACATTTTTTGAAGGGGGGGGGGGGG